>NC_091065.1:53885660-54188691 GCF_000393655.2 Nicotiana sylvestris
CATTACACCAAGAATATTTTGAAATAGACTAAGCACAAGAGTGTAACATCTTCACCTCAAGATTTGACTCACAAGTACCATGCATTATTCACAAGTCACAACTCACTCACTTACTCTAACATAGAGGTTAATGACATTATGTTTCCTTCATGAATCAAGTGCCCTCATACAACAAAAGAGAGTAGTTCCATACATAATAAATTTAAGAATAATTAGGAACTCAAGATAGAAAGAATTCACTCACTCTCATAAATAATATTCATATGACACAAAAGATGCACCATAGGCTTGCTTGTAGTGTACTGCTCTACTAATCGAGCTCATTCAGCCTAAGATCAAGTAGGACTTTAATTGGTTGTAATGTAGGTTACGAGACGAGTAGGATGCATTTAGATATAAGAGTGACTACACCTCCCTAAGTACTTTAATACATACACTTTAACATTTAAAATCCCACACTTATGTCAAACAATAACTCCACATTCACATTAATATATATTAACTCCCTACTTCTTTAAGCACAATTTCATCAAGAGCCACCACTTCCAAGGAATATTTGCACAACAATAAAACTATTTTTCTTTCTTTTCTTTTTCAATTCAAGTGGCTCTTACTTTTTCAAAACAGTGCACCTTTCTCCTTATTTCATTAGTTCCACTCAAAAGCCAAACCAACCACCCCCACACTTTAACTTTTACAAAGTTTATAACATTTTCAAGTACTCATGAGAGGCGAAAAGGTTCAAATAGATAGTTAATTCAAACAAATGGGTAAGGCTTGTAATGTGGTTGCCAAAGAAACATGATTACAGGCTAAAAAGGGTTAACTACAATACATAACAATTAGGTGGGTAAAATCATATAATTGGCTCAATAATGAAATGTCTATATCACTTTCTAGACTGACCGAAACTACTTATTCGCTTTGCAAACACACGGGGCAAGTTCTAGACATCAAATGCAATGCACAAAATAACACACAAACCTCACACACATGGCACATAACTCACTCAAGATTGGACTCACAAGACACTCTAGTCAAAGCAGTTAAGCAAAGTTAAGATCATACAATTTAAGGTACTTATACAAGAGTCAAAAACTGAGCCTAAGACCAAAGTACTCACTTCTCAAGGCATAACAAGTCAAGAGATATTGCTCCAATTCAATTCATAACACAATGGCTCCTACTCCTAAAAAAACTAACTACACCTGGTCCAAACAAAACTCTTGGAAAAGAACCGGGGCACAAAGAAAAAACAAGGGGAAATTATTATACTACCTAACAAAAGAAAATATTTTTATCTTTTTTCTTTCGACGTAAATCCCTCAAGAAAACTGTCCAGGAGATCCATCATCAGGGAAAGTCCAAACTTTTCTGAATTTTTTTTCTTTTTCGTTCTTTTTTCATTTTTTTTATTAAGCCAAAACTACTACACCGTACTAAGAAAAAAAAATACTATAACTAAGCTAGGATAGCACAGAAAATCACTCAAACAATCTCCTCACCCCACACGTAAAATTGTGCAATGTCCTCAATGCACACCATAAATAACAAAAGGGTAAAAGAGACTCCCTGGAAAGCCAAATACCAAAGAATTAGCAGCTCACGGGTACTCAGACTTCCCCTAGGTATGATCCCTTGTGCGGGTACCTCACACTTAGTTTCAACCACCTGCTCGATTTTTCACATGCATATAGGCGTTGATTTCATGATCATACTCCTACAAAACACAAAAACAACACTACAAAAAATAACACAATAAAAAAATAAACAAAATAAAAAGAAATAGTGAATTGGATTGCCTCCTAACAAGCGCTTGATTTAACGTCGCGACACGACGCCATCACTTTCACCACTTTTTCCTCCACCTTGAGGATATGAATTGTATCCCCAATTTTGCATCAATTTTTCTATCACGTTCCTAGGGCGGTGGTGTAAAAAAAGGAACCAAGCAATAGGTATCGCATCTTGAACTTCTTGGCCTTTAAGTGAGGTATGTCGTTTTGTCTCATTGGCATCACAAATTTTAGAATATAAGCATTTTGTTCCCCATTCATTAACTCCTCCATAGGCTTGAATGGATCAATTCTCGTGTCATCAACCAAGCACAATGTTGAAAAATGGTTAGAATGAGGTCCGATGCGCTCTAACTCTAAAATCGCTTCACTTTTAACATCCTCACTTTTGCACACTTCATCAACCTTGGCATCATTAATTGTATTGTGGTCGAGTAGTTGGAATTCCTAGTTCCGCTCCATAAGATGTCCAATATCCACAAAAATTGGTTGTTGGGCATCAGATGCCTCAACTTTTTAATCCAATTGAGCCTACATGTCATGGATATCTGAGCCAAATTGGTCTACTCTTGCATGAGCTCAGTTCTTTTGTCTATCAGCTATTTTGCCAGAGTCGCCAGAGCTGTCACACCTCCTTTTTCCGCACCCGCGAGGGTGCAAGGGAGTTTTTCCAATTAAAGGACAATCGAAACGGGATTGGTTTATTTATTTCAGAGTCGCCACTTGGGAGATTTAGGGTGTCCCAAGTCACCAATTTTAATCCCTGAATCGAGGAAAAGAATGACTCTATATTACAGTCTGCATACCAGAAATCCGGATAAGGAATTCTGTTAACCCGGGAGAAGGTGTTAGGCATTCCCGAGTTCCGTGGTTCTAGCACGGTCGCTCAACTGTTATATTCGGCTTGATTATCTGATTTTATACAAGTGTGAACTTATGTGCAAAATTTAACTTTTAACCGCTTTTATCATTTACTGTTTTTATCAAGAATTGCAACGTTGTGAAAATGTATCTCGAACCGCGTTACAATCAATGTACCCGTGGTCGTCGACACACTTTGACTCCGTTGAGATTTGGATTTGGGTCACATCAATGTGCACCCGAGTTTAAGGAAATTAAATTATTAAAGGCGCGCCTAAAGCAACGAGCGTATTGTTGTTTTAGGTAAGGCCGGAAAATTCGCTAAATGGCATGTCCCGAATTCTAAGTGTTGTAATGTATATACAGTTAGAGGGCCCCGCCGCTGAGTCTATTTTATTTGACGAGGCTCGTCTCGTTCTACTTTTAAAAGGAATTCGCGACGTCATGGATATGCCTCTCGGATCACGTCACAATCAATGTACCCGTGATTAGAAATACATTTCGAATCCGTCGAGATTTGGATTTGGGTCACATAAATGTGCACCCGAGTTTAAGAAGGTAAGGTTTATTAAAGCGTATCCTAAAGAGACTAACGTGTTGTTATTTTAGGAGGGTTGTGAGATTTGCTAAGCAACCCATCCTGGAAACTAAATGCTTCAATAATATACATTTAACAAGGGCCCCGCATCTGCGCGTTTTGTTTATTTTTCATCGAGGCTCGTCTCGTTCTTATTTTTAAAAAGGATATCCTATAGCAACTACGTTTCTTGCCGTGTTTGTCTCTATCAATTGAAAGCAGTAAATAGCCTTAGTCGATTATAAAACCGGATTTAAAGTGCTTTTACAGAATAATAAAACGTGACTGCACTTATGGACAACTAGTCGCAAATTATGGGCCCAAACCTAGCTCATGCGTGATGGCCAGACTTGGGCCCTGTTTTTCCGATACAGGCCTAGCTGATTTTTTCGATTTGGGCTCGGCCTTCCTGAGCCTAGAACTGATTCTTTGTTCTTTATCAATATATATGTGACAAACTAGCAAAAGGAGAAAGAACTTTAACTCATGTGGGTAGTTTTCCTACTTGGCCTACATTATAGAATATACTACACCGTCAGACTAAGTCTAAAATACAACTTATTACACTGGGAATGTTTTTTCACCTAACAGCATACATACATGACTATCATTCATTAACCTACATTGATATACTGAGCATGTAGGCTACTTCTATTATCCAAACGAAAATGCAACTATTTTATGACATTTAATGTAACAGTTCATGTATACGTAAAAACAATCTGCAGGTCCTCTCTTTTGCATTCATGCTCAAACTCTCAGTTACATTGGTGGTATCAATTGTGTACCTGGTATAGAGGAACAGAAGAAGAAGGAAAAGGATCAGCTGAGTAGCACGCAGCAAACAACAGCAATCAGCAGATTCACAGCAACAACACAGCAACAAACAACCAGCCGATAATGATGAAGCTCAGCAAAGAGTCAGACAACAAATGAACAATCCCAGTGGTGTCCACAGTCCACAGACAAACAACAATATTTCCCAGAACCAAAGAGGACCAGCAAATAGTCGAGTACCAAACCAGTGAACCCAGAAAAGAATGATGAAACAACAGCAACAACAGAGTATTCAATGCAGCAATACTACCAATTCAACAACTAGAAACAGTTCAGTCAATGCAAACACAGAACTTGGCCAAGACAGCTTGACCAAAAATCACTCTTATACAGCTTTCAGACAGTGTTTGGTTGCAATGTCTTACTGGAACTCTCTTATGTTTTCAGTCTTTTCTTTTAACTCACAAACCTTTCTTAAGACTTAAAGATTCTAGCCTCAAGACTCAAAATTCTTCCTTTTTTCTGAAGACTAAAAATCCACTTTGTTTTTCTCTTTTTCTGAAGACTAAAAGTCCAGCCCCGTTTTAGTTCTCAAATGGCCTATTTATAAGCCAACTGACTCAGTGCAGCTAGGCTGCCCTCATGCTGCAATTTGCAGCCTGCCCATACCCTGTTAAAGCCCATGCCTAAGCATCTTTTGGTGCCAGCCATTGGTTCCCCACGCCTGGTTTTGTTTAATCAAGAGTGATGGTCTCATTTTATTATTCATTTTAAGCCATATACCCTTGTGTCTTGTTCCCCATTAGTATTAGTTTAATCTTAATTAGTATCCTACTTGTCAGCTTCATTTAAACTAACCTTTTCTGCCCTTTTCAAACCCCAGATTACCCCGTTTAACCTTGATTATTACTGCCCTGCCTATTGCAGCATTAGGGCACTTTGGGCTTTGATTATTCGATTTCAGAACTGCCCCAGCCTGGACTTTTAATTGTTTACAATGTAGTCACAAACTAACATTCATAGGTAATGCCCAACATTCAAATCACAATACAGGCCCATTCAGAATATTTGAACATTCAGTCGTAGGAAACTAATCGACGACATTTATCAGGTCGACTACACTAATTATAACAGGTAATAATCAGTCGCTCATATAAACAATACGTTCAGGGACCTAAAGGGCATCAAACAACTTTTGTTCAATTACTGGGGCTATATGAATTAATTCATTTGACGACTAATCTAACTGATAATCATGTTTATCACAGAGTGTATTCAGAACACAAACAGAAGACAATCGACCAAATAAAAGGCCTTTAATAGAGATGGAAGAAATTAAGAAACTATCAGAAAATAACAAACAATGACCACAAAGCATGCTAATGACTTAATCAGTAGTTAATATAAACGAAAAGGGAAAGAAAAACTTACCGACAAAGTTTGAAATCAAAATGGACCCAAATCAGACTCAACTTCGAACTCTTGAGGCCGAACAAACTTTAATCAGGGTGTTCTCACATGAGAACACCTTGATTAAGGTCTATTAGACCTCAAACCCTTGTCAACCGGCCGGATTCCTCAGGTGCATGTGTTCTAAGGTCTGGATTTCCAGATCTGATTTTTAGGGAGTTGTGGGTAGATTCGGACCAAACCAAGCTTGGTTTAGTCACGAGGAAGGTTAGGGGAGTGGCTGATACAAAGATGGTGAGGTTTGGTGTAGATCGAGTTTTGTCTCGAAACTTCAAATCCAGATTCGAGACGATAGGAGATGATTCGAGGTTCGTGGTTAGTGGATTCGTGTTAAGGGGAGTGAGGGGGTCTTAGGGTGTTCAGGGGGTGGTCACTGGCGTTCGTGCCGCCGGCTTTAATGGCGAAGGAGACTAGGGCGGCTTGCTAGGGTTTGGGGTTTCAGGTTTGATCTTGGGGATGAAGGCATGGGGTGCTGGTATAGGGGGCGTGGGGTGTAAGGGAAGGTTTATATATGGTCTATGGGATTGGATCTGAGCCATTAGATCAGATGATCTCAACGGCTTGGATCTGAGGGTGAGAAATGAGACGGGGTCGTTTGGTAGTTAAACGGGGTCGTTTGGTTTAAGTGAGGGGTTGGGTCAGACCGGTTATTTGGGTCGGGTTTGAGAATGGGTTGCTGAAAGAGGTCCTGAGCCGTTGGATTGGCCTGGACGGACGGCTAAGATTGATTTGCCTGAAACGGCGTCGTTTCAGGAGAGGCTTGGGCAGCCGGATTTGGACTGGGTCTGAGTGCTGGTTGGGCCTGTTATTTTTTGTTTAATTTCTTTTGGCCCAACCCAATTTCCTTCACTTTTTTTTGTTTTTCTAATTTCATTTTTCTTTTAAAACAAAAATAAAAATAACCAATAAAATAACGAAATTAAAACTAAGCAACAATGCAACATTTTAACACAATTATCACAAAAATATTTAAGTAAGTTAGCTAAAAGCCTAGAACGAACGATGCACACACACATATATATATATTTTGAATTTTCTTTTACTGACCGAATTATGGTTTAATCATCTTGACATACATATTTTGTATTTTGTTTGCTAATGATTAAATGCAAAAATGGATAGATCCACAAATGATTAACAACACCTGTCAACGAAAACTTGAACAATTGTACAGCGAAACCATTTGTCATTATTTTTATTTTCTTTGGGAGCAATTGCTCGTAAAGCAAAAATCACGTGCTTACAGCTGCCCCTCTTTGCACGAAGACACGAAGGGTTTTCGCGCAAAGATAAAGCGAGCGATTTTTGCCCGTCCGAATACTCCGTGTGAAGCATTTTTTTTTTAAAAAAAAGATTTGACCGAACCTTTGCTTCAGAGGTTTCCTACATATCCTGGGCTGTACAGGAATCAGGTCAATGTAGTTCGGGAAATTTTGGTAGCTGGGACTACCGTGTGACTGTATTGCTTGCTGCTGTTGTGCGCTGTTGCATGCTGCTGTAGGATGCTACCGCTCACTAATCTCCTTGTTACATTATTCTTGAAAGGAAAAACAAGAAGCTAAGCTAGAGTGTGAGATCTCATATATCTTCAACTTGTTCTTGTTGTCTTGCTTTCTTGTCGGCTAACGCTTTCCTCTGACGCCTTTATTTTGTGAACTTTGGAGATGATGCTGGTCCATCGCCTTTCTGAATGCCAGTTTTCATCACTTTGTTTGATTCGCTGGGGACATGGCTTTCTTCTTTAAATCTTCCAATGGTTTCTTCAGTGGTATGTTTCTTCATCAGCATCGTCATACTGGGCATGCTACAACGTTCCCAAACTACTTCTTTTGAGACGCGTTCCTTTTTCCTTTTGAATTGCGCGCTTGCCCCTGCAGTTGTCTGCTTCTGGGGCTTTTATTGTTTCCCGTTTGGGGATCTCTGTTGTACCCTTCCGTCTTCAGGTGGGGTGACTGATTCCAAAATCTAGAGCTAGATGTATTCCCGCATTATACTGGTGGGCGACCTAGAACTTAAATGTATTCCCGCATTATACTGGTGGGCGACCTAGAACTTAAAATGTATTCCCGCATTATACTGGTGGGCGACCTAGAACTTGAATGTATTCCCGCATTATACTGGTGGGCGACCTAGAACTTGAATGTATTCCCGCATTATACTGGTGGGCGACCTAGAACTTAAAATGTATTCCCGCATTATACTGGTGGGCGACCTAGAACTTGAATGTATTCCCGCATTATACTGGTGGGCGACCTAGAACTTGAATGTATTCCCGCATTATACTGGTGGGCGACCTAGAACTTAAAAGTGTTCCCGCATTATACTGGTGGGCGACCTAGAACTTAAATGTATTCCCGCATTATACTGGTGGGCGACCTAGAACTCAAATGTATTCCCGCATTATACTGGTGGGCGACCTAGAACTTAAATGTATTCCCGCATTATACTGGTGGGCGACCTAGAACTTAAAAGTATTCCCGCATTATACTGGTGGGCGACCTAGAACTTAAATGTATTCCCACATTATACTGGTGGGCGACCTAGAACTTAAATGTATTCCCGCATTATACTGGTGGGCGACCTAGAACTTAAAAGTATTCCCGCATTATACTGGTGGGCGACCTAGAACTTAAATGTATTCCCGCATTATACTGGTGGGCGACCTAGAACTTAAATGTATTCCCGCATTATACTGGTGGGCGACCTAGAACTTAAATGTATTCCCGCATTATACTGGTGGGCGACCTAGAACTTAAATGTATTCCCGCATTATACTGGTGGGCGACCTAGAACTTAAAAGTATTCCCGCATTATACTGGTGGGCGACCTAGAACTTAAATGTATTCCCGCATTATACTGGTGGGCGACCTAGAACTTAAAAGTATTCCCGCATTATACTGGTGGGCGACCTAGAACTTAAAAGTATTCCCGCATTATACTGGTGGGCGACCTAGAACTTAAATGTATTCCCGCATTATACTGGTGGGCGACCTAGAACTTAAATGTATTCCCGCATTATACTGGTGGGCGACCTAGAACTTAAAAGTATTCCAATTGCTTCCCGTTCTTTCGAGAAAATTTTCGACAATTGGCAGAAAATTTTCTGCCCCGGTTTTTGGTGACTTCCCTGGCGTTGCATCCTGCTGCCATCATCAATCCTTTGTTTTCCTGCAGCAGACAAAAGGATTTAATCAGTTTTCATTGTGGTGGTAGAGGGTGTCTTTTGGCGGATGATTTTCTTTTCTCCTCCTCTCTTGCTCTATGTCCCAATTGATTAGTGGGCAAAGTTGTCTGTTGGGGGCCTCTAGCCTGCTGGGGATTGGCTTTCAATTAATCCCCTTTTCTGCTTTATCTTTAAGCGTATTCTGTGGGAGTCTTCTTTTAACTCCCGAAACCACTCCCTTTAGGAGCTCACTTCTTCTAAAATTGCCGGGCACGATCTTTGCATTGGGATGAATTCCCCTTCGATTTCTGGTAGTAAGCTTTGAAAAATCCTTTAAAGACACATTTTAGGAAAAGAAAATAAAGATATGGAAAAGAGAAAAACTTTGTGAACCAATATTTTGTGGGAGGAGCTAATCAAAAGAACTTATCTGGAGGACATGACTGGTCCCCGTGATCATGGCGTGCACCATAGATTCCCGACCCAGTCTATTTGTATCAATCGATTTGTCCGATGGTCTGACTTGCTGGGGATGATAAATGGATGTTCATCTTGTTGCGAATGTGGTAGCTTTTGCTGCTCTATCTTGTCGCCTCATAGTGCCCTTCGAGGGGTTTTCACTAATGAGACTCTCTCTTTTCTCTCATCTCCCGGCGCCTTATGGTGCCTGTGAAGGTTTTCACCAATAAGACTCTCTCATTTCATATCCCTCATCTTACATCGCCTCTCGGTGCCTGCGAAGGTTTTCACCGATGAGACTCTCTCATTTTATTTCTTTCGAGGAATCGGGGTGTTGTAGATACGACCCTCTCTTCCGGGGATTCTTTTGACTATCAACTCATTCCCAGTCTTACGATCCTTTTCTTTGCTGGGGATCGGTGTATTATTCTCGGCCTTATTTGCCAGATTTGGCATCTCTCGAACATTGATCGGGAGGTCTTTTGGATGTCGATGTTGGTTTTGGTGTGGGATTGAAGGAAGGCTAAAAAATGAAAACAACTTGGAGGGTGATGTGCTACAACTTTTGGAATCAAACCTTTGTTGGAACTTAAAAACATAACCTCTGCCCCAGTTTTCTTGCTTGGGGATTTTTTTTTTTTTTTTACTTATGTTGCGCTATGTGCGTTACGCACGCTGTGCTTATTATGCACACTATGTACATTATGCATCCTATATTCACTATGATGCGTACTATGACCGAGCCGTGAGGCGCCTACGTATCCTCTTTGAGGAATCAGGTCAAACGTAGTTCCCACGGTTTTATATTCCTTTATTTTTTCTTTTCTTTCTTTTCATTTTCTTTCTCTTTTCTTTTCTTTTCTTTTTTTTTTCTTTTTTTTTTCCATGTCTTTTCCATTAGTGATTCCAAAAGAGGGGTATGAAAGAATTACTTAGGCTCGAAGGGGGAAGCAAAGGTTAAAAGTGTTTGGATAGAAGAAAGAATTGCCTCCGTCATCTCATTATTCAACAAATGCCAAATACAAACAAATAAACCAAAAATTGCCATAATTAAAGAAATTACGCATAATATCTCTTGACTGCATCTGAATTGATAGCCATGTCGACACATCTACCTTCGACATCTGTCAAACACAAAGCACCGTTGGACAATACTCTGGTCACGATATAAGGCCCTTGCCAATTTGGGGCGAATTTGCCTTTTGCCTCGACCTGATGTGGGAGGATCTTCTTTAATACCAACTGCCCTACTTCAAACTTCCTGGGGCGCACCTTCTTGTTATATGCTCTTGCCATTCTCTTCTGATACAGTTGACCATGGCACACTGCTGCCAATCTTTTCTCATCTATCAGGCTCAACTGTTCCAATCGAGCTTTTACCCATTCATCATCATCAATCCCGGCTTCAGCGACAATTCGGAGGGATGGAATTTCGACCTCCGTTGGTATCACGGCCTCAGTTCCATACACCAACAAATAAGGAGTTGTGCCTATGGAAGTTCGGACGGTAGTGCGGTAACCCAACAAAGCAAAGGGTAATCTCTCGTGCCATTGTCTGGACCCTTCCACCATTTTTCGCAGTATCTTCTTGATATTCTTATTGGCTGCTTCGACTGCTCCATTCGCCTTGGGACGATATGGGGTGGAATTGCGGTGTGTAATCTTGAATTGTTGGCATACCTCTTTCATCAGGCTGCTATTAAGATTCGCACCGTTATCCGTGATGATCACTTTTGGGATCCCAAATCTGCAGATGATATGGGAGTGAACAAAGTCCACCACTGCCTTCTTGGTTACCGATTTGAAGGTTTTAGCCTCAACCCATTTGGTGAAGTAATCAATGGTCACTAGGATGAACCTATGACCGTTGGATGCTGCCGGCTCGATGGGCCCAATGACATCCATGCCCCATGCCACAAACGGCCAAGGTGCTGACATCGTATGTAACTCTGTTGGCGGAGAATGAATCAAATCCCCATGTATCTGGCATTGATGGCATTTCCTCACAAAAGTGATGCAATCGTGTTCCATGGTGAGCCAATAACACCCTGTTCGAAGGATCTTTCTTGCCAATACATATCCGCTCATGTGCGGTCCGCAAACTCCCGCATGTACCTCTGCCATAACCGTCGTTGCTTGACTGGCATCTATGCATCTCAACAATCCCAAATCCGGGGTTCTTTTGTACAATACTCCTCCACTGAGGAAGAAACCATTCGACAAACGCCGAAGGGCTCTTTTTTGGTCTCTAGAGGCATGTTCTGGATATATCCCCATTCTGAGGTATTCCTTGATATCATGAAACCAGGGTTCGCCATCTGCTTCTTCTTCTATGGCATTGCAGTAGGCGTGCTGATCACGGACCTGGATGTGTAGAGGATCAACATACATTTTGTCAGGGTGGTGCAGCATTGATGCTAAGGTGGCCAAAGCATCCACAACCTCATTGTGAACTCTAGGGATGTGTTTGAACTTCACCGATCGAAATTGCTTGCTCAGATCATGCAAGCATTGTCGGTATGGTACGAGTTTTAGATCTCGTGTTTCCCATTCTCCCTGAATTTGATGTATCAAGAGGTCCGAGTCTCCCAAGACCAAGACGTCTTGGACATCCATGTCGGCAGCCAGGCGCAGACCCAGAATGCAAGCCTCATATTCGGCCATATTGTTGGTGCAATAGAAGCGCAGTTGAGCCGTAACAGGATAATGCCGTCCTGTTTCAGAAATGAGTACTGCTCCTATTCCAACCCCTTTTGCGTTTGCAGCTCCATCGAAGAAAAGCTTCCAACCCGGTTCCTCAGGTAATTCCAACTCATTCGTATGCATCACCTCTTCGTCAGGAAAATACGTTCTTAAGGGCTCGTATTTTTCATCAACGGGATTCTCTGCCAAATGGTCTGCCAGTGCCTGGGCTTTCATGGCCGTCCTCGTTACGTAGATGATATCAAACTCTGTGAGCAGAATTTGCCACTTTGCCAACCTTCCCGTGGGCATAGGTTTCTGAAAGATATACTTCAATGGGTCCAAGCGGGATATGAGATAAGTAGTATACGAAGACAGGTAGTGTTTCAACTTCTGAGCTACCCAAGTTAGGGCGCAACATGTTTTCTCGAGTTGAGTGTACTTGACCTCATGTACTGTGAATTTCTTGCTAAGATAGTAGATGGCCTGCTCCTTCCTTCCTGTGTCATCATGTTGCCCCAGTACACAACCAAATGAATTTTCCAAGACCGTCAGGTAAAGGATTAGGGGTTTCCCGGGCTTAGGCGGGACCAATACGGGTGGATTAGACAGATACCCTTTGATTTGGTCGAAAGCCTCCTGACACTCTGCCGTCCAACCTACTGCAGCATCCTTTCTCAGTAGCCGAAATATGGGCTCACAAGTTGCTGTGAGTTGAGCGATGAACCTGCTGATGTAATTGAGTCTACCCAGCAAACTCATTACCTCTGTTTTGTTCCTTGGCGGTGGCAAATCTCGGATGGATTCAATTTTGGATGGGTCTAACTCAATCCCCCGTCGACTGACGATGAATCCTAGCAACTTTCCTGATGGAACCCCGAATGCGCATTTGGCCGGGTTAAGCTTGATATCATACCTCCGGAGTCTTTGGAAAAATCTCCTTAGGTCTGCCACATGGTCCTCCTGACGCCAAGATTTGATGATCACATCATCGACGTACACCTCTATTTCTTTGTGTATCATGTCATGAAACACAGCAGTCATTGCTCGCATGTACGTTGCCCCGACGTTCTTTAACCCGAACGGCATTACCCGATAGCAGTAGGTTCCCCATGGCGTAATAAACGCTGTCTTCTCAGCATCCTCTTCGTCCATTAGGATCTGATGATAACCCGCATAGCAATCCACAAAGGATCCGATCTCGCGCCCAGCGCAATTATCGATCAGGATATGAATGTTGGGTAACGGGAAATTGTCCTTGGGACTTGCTTTGTTGAGGTTGCGGTAGTCGACGCACACCCTGATTTTTCCATCCTTCTTTGGGACTGGTACCACATTGGCCAACCACTCGGGATATCGAGTGACCCGAATGACCTTTGATTGCAACTGCTTAATCACTTCTTCTTTGATCTTTACACTCATTTATGTTTTAAATTTCCTTAGCTTTTGCTTGACCGGAGGGTATGCCGGGTCAGTGGGTAATTTGTGAACCACTAAATTGGTGCTTAATCCAGGCATATCATCGTATGACCAGGCAAAAACATCTTTGAATTCCCTGAGAATTTTGATCAATTCTGCTCTGACATTCGGCTCAATGTGGATGCTAATTTTTGTCTCTTGGACGTTATCAGCGTCTCCCAGATTCACAGCCTCGGTGTCATTTAGGTTAGGCTTGGGTTTCTCTTCAAATTGGCACAGTTCTCTGTTTATTTCTTCGAAGGCTTCACCTTCGTCACATTCAGATTCATCGTCACAAACGACCTTTTGCATCATTGAGTCGGTTTCAGATTGATTTATTAGACTAGGTCGAAGATCCGCTGTGCATGCCATGTCATTAGAACCAGTAAAAAGAGAACTGTTCAGAAAGAAAAAGAACAAGACAAAAATTAAAATGAGACAAAAGAAAAGAACTTTATTAAATTTGCGGGATAAAAAGGGTTCACACTTTTACAAAACGAAAGTAAAATTTGGATTACACCCTTGAATAATCCGATCAAACAAACAAACAAACAAAACATTAATCAAAGCCTACTACCAAGACTCCCCTCGGACAGGAAGAGGAGTAACCGTCCAATTGTTGGTCTTGGCCTCAGGCCCCACAAATTGTATCTCTGCTCTGCTGGAACCTTCTCCAGCTTCCACCATACTGACATCCGCGAATAGCCTCTCAAAACTCTGATTCAGGTCTTCATTTATACCGATCAAAGGTCCTCGAATCTTTGGGATCGCTGACCCCTTGGCACTTGCTTTAACAAAAGACCTTGAGAGGCGTGGCACTGGTTTAGGCAGAAACCAGACCCTCTTCTTCATTTTTCGCGCTTGCTTCCTGTCTGCTGCGGTTGGTTTGAACCCCAACCCGAAAGTTTCCAGATTCTTAGGAAGGGAGACAGGTTGGACTATCCCTTGAAGTTCAACTCCCAGGCCTTTTCCCGGCACAAATCCATTACCCAGCATTTCCGAGACCATCATGACTGTTGCGGCAGCTACCCTAGGGTGCGGGATGATTTCTCCTTCAGAAATTTTGTTGGCCGACCCTGTATCGAGAATCTGGTAGACCCAAGGACCTTTGTCATCAGCGGTCTCTATGAAAGGTACAATGGTTCCACCCATGGTGCATGTTGTATCCTCGCCGTGTAACACGACCTCTTGTCTTTCCCACTCGAACTTCACTGTCTGATGTAGGGTGGAAGGCACCGCTTTGGCTGCATGAATCCAGGGTCATCCTAACAGCAGATTGTAAGAAACTGTGGCATCTAACACCTGGAATTCCATGGTAAACAGGACCGGCCCAATGGTCAGTTCAAGTACAACATCCCCCACAGTGGCTGTTCCGTTTCCGTCAAACCCCCGGACACAGATGCTATTCTCCCGGATTCTTCCACGGTCGATCTTTAACTGGTCCAGGGTGGATAATGGACAAATATTGGCGCTTGAGCCGTTATCCACCAATACTCGAGTTACCACCGAGTCTTCACATTTGACAGCTAGGTATAGAGCTTTGTTATGCTCTGTACCTTCCACCGGCAGGTCATCATCTGAGAATGTTACCCTGTTCACCTCGAAGATCTTGCTGGCAATGGTTTCCAGGTGGTTTACAGAAATCTCACTGGGTACATGAGCCTCGTTCAATATCTTCAACAGGGCCCGACGATGCTCCTCAGAATGGATCAGCAACGACAACAGTGAGATCTGGGCCGGTGTTTTTCTCAGCTGTTCGACCACAGAATAGTCATGTACTTTCATCTTCCTCAGGAATTCTTCAGCCTCTTCTTCGGATACTGGCTTCTTGGTTGCCACTGGGTTGGTTTTTCTTAGCTCCACCGGAGCAAAACATCGACCTGATCGAGTCAGCCCTTGCGCTTCACAACTGACTTCTTCCACCTGTTTTCCTTGGTACGTCACCACTGCCTTTTCATATTTCCAAGGCACCGCCCTGCTGTCAATCATCGGCAGTTGGACCACAGGCTTTATGGTCACCCGTTCTCTACATACCCCTTTCAACACGACTGCCGGTGTGGGCAGGATCCCTGGTATTACCAACTTGCTTGGCTCGGGTTTGCTTGCTATGATGGACGGGCTCTTCCCCAATATCACTACCGGCTTGACGCCTTCTCCCTGCGACTGTACACTTGTTCCTCCACTGGTTAAGACTTCTTTCGGGGCGGCTTGGATCATCATCACTGTTTGTGAGGGTTTTCTTAATTCTCCTCCCTCACACACCAACTCAATCATGTGAGTTTCGTGGTGCGCTGGCAGTGGGTTTTGGTTGATGTTAGGAGCCTCCGGTGTCTGGACCTCGATCTTATTGGTGTCAATAAGATCCTGTATGGCATGCCTTAACTTCCAACACTTCTCGGTATCGTGCCCGAGCATCCCTGAACAGTATTCACAACTGATTGATCGATCCAAATTCTGAGGTGGGGGATTTGGTTCTCGAGTCTGGACAGGACTAACCAAACCCAATTGCCGCAGCTTGTGGAACAAAGCGGTGTAGGTTTCTCCCAGCTCCGTGAAGGTTCTCTGCTTCCGCAACCTGTCATTCCTAGCATCTGGATTTCCCCGGAAGCCTGCCCCTGAAGGGTTTCTATATGCCCTTGGCGGAGGGTAGGTGTTTTGTGGTGGTGCATATATGTTCTGGGGAGCCGGTGCGCGCCATTGTGGGCGAACCGGAGGCTGAGTGTATACCTGGGCTTGGTGTACGGAACAATGTGGTTCTCGAGGTGGATAGAAATTTTGTGGTGGGTTGTATGGGTAGTTTGACCTGTGAGGCCTGGGTTGGTTGTAGTGCGGCCTGCCAGCCCTGGACCAACTGCCTGCCTCGATCGTGGCAACCTCTTCTTTCTTTCTTCTCAGCGCACCTCCCGTGCCGCTTTGAATAGCCTGAGTTGTGGCCTTAAGTGCCGAATAGTTCAAGATCTTGTCCGACCTCAAACCTTCTTCTATCATGACCCCTATTTTGACCACCTCGTTGAAAGATTTTCCAACCGTTGTCACCAAGTGACCAAAGTAGGTTGGATCCAATGTCTGCAAAAAATAGTCCACCATCTCTCCCTCTCTCATGGGAGGATCGACTCTAGCTGCTTGTTCTCTCCAGCGGAACCCGAACTCGCGAAAACTTTCCCCGGGTTTCTTCCCAGTTCTCAATAACGTGAGACGGTCAGGGACTATCTCCAGATTGTACTGGAAATGACCTGCAAAAGCCTGCGCCAGGTCATCCCACGTGTACCACCTGCTGAAATCCTGCCTGGTATACCATTCCAGTGCAGATCCGCTCAGACTTTGGCCGAAATAAGCTATCAAAAGCTCATCCTTGCCTCCTGCCCCTCTCATTTTGCTACAGAATCCCCGCAAATGTGCCATGGGATCACCGTGCCCTTCATATAAATCAAACTTGGGCATCTTGAACCCAGCCGGGAGTTGGACATCTGGGAAAGGGCACAGATCTTTGTATGCCACGCTGACTTGATTGCCCAGCCCGTGCAAGTTTCTGAAGGATTGCTCCAGGCTTTTGAACTTTCTTAACACTTCATCCTGTTCAGGGGCCTTAACCGGCTTCTCAACCTCTGCCGGTACTTCCAAATGGGGATTGTAAGCCTGTGGTTCGGGTGCATGGAATGTAGGCTCAGGGGGATAGTATTGTGTATCGTGAGCCTGAAACAATGGCTCACTGGTCGTTCGCTGCAAAGGGGCTGATGCAGGTCCCACAAAAATGGGAATATTGGGTGTTGGGAGAGGTTGATGGGGTGGTGGAGCTTGGGAATCATGAGGGCTTCTTTCTTGATGATAGAGGGGATTTGGGCGGCTTGTGGAAGGGCCAGAGTGAGGGTACTCCGGCATGTGTCCCAGTGTTTCAGGACTCTTTTGTGTTTTGGCTAGGGCTAGTTGCATTGCATTCATTTCTAGTCCCATCCTTTCAATCTTTTCCATCGCTTCTTTTAACAACTGGCTCATCGGCCTTTCTTCCTCATTGCTATTCTCCGAAGTAGTCATGCTTGTTGCTACCGGTCCTTTGGATCTGGTTTGGTATGAATGTGTTGCCAGAATTCTTTAACAACTAACTGTCTGATATCAGACAACAACAAACTTTGTTAGTGTTAGAGCTTAACAGATTTGATCATAACACATAGAGGATGCAATGCACCTAGGCAGTTAATCGTTTCTACATGCTTTGCCTCAAACAACATACGTCATCCCGGTTTGCTCATTCATCCCTTTTTAAAGTACTTTGGGAAACTCTGCGTTTTATTTTATTTACATTTTCTTTTCTTTATTTATTAAAAGCGGTCGAATCTTATGGGGATTGCCTACGTATCACGTCCCCGCGTGAATCAGACCAGGCGTAGTTCTGCCTCAAAGTAAAGACACATAGAAATTCTTCCGGAGTCACTTAATTTCATTATCAAAATTGGCTATTACACATTGCTTAAACAAAACAGCAACAGCACAGACTCCACGGTTCTTTGACCCTATTTGATTGAAGGAAAAATAGAAAACAACATAGGGGAAAACATCAAAGCTCAACTAAAACCAGACTCGACCAAAGGTTAATTTTCCAGCTTAGGGACCTGCGAGGCATCATTCGGCCTTTTCACGGTTCTAGGTGCGAGATCCCTTTCAAGCTGTTCCAACTCGTGCATGGTCTGTTTGACATAACCCACCACTGCTGGGAGAACGGTAACGCAGGTCATGTTTTCACACCGCCGACACCTTCTGATGATGGCATGGGCAATGGCCCTGATCTTGTCTCTGGTTTTTTTCTTCTCTATGAGTAGGTGTCTTATCTGATCACTGCACGTCTTGAATACCTGTGAGTCCTGTATATGCTGATCCCTCAGCTGCCGCACTTCTTCCTTCATTTGGGCCAACAAGTCGTAACAGTATCTACTCTCCGATTGGAAATCCCCGGCCTGCTTAACTGCTTTAAACTCAAGTGTAGCCATCTCCCTCTTTATTTTGGCCACAGTCTTCTCGTGGTCACGTTTCAATTGGTTCAAACATCGGCGATGCTTATCTACTCTTGTTCCCCACCGTGCCTTGAACTCTGTCATGACCTTTTCGGATTCTTCTAACCTGTCTCGCCATTCCGTGATCTCTCTTTTCAAACCCTTTATCAACCGCTGGTCTGATCGACTTCTGGATTGCTCATCAAGAGACAATCTCAATTTTTGGACTTGGGCCTTAAGTTCTTCATTCTCTTGGATCAACCTATTATTTTCGCTTCGATCCGCCGCGATTTGTACGCTGTTATCGAATTTCAGACTATCTATTTGTAGCTTCAAATCGCCAATCCCTGCCCGATAAGCCTTCTCTTTTGCTAACCAGTTCCATTGCCCTTGGGATGATTCTACGAAATCTTTGAGGTGCGGCCTCTTAGCTGGTCTTTCGTAAGACAGGTTACCCCTAAACCAAGCGTGATATCCTGGGGCGACTTCCCCTTTTGCCGTATCAATCACACAAGTGTTTGCTGTCAGATGTTGGCATTCACTCCAGATTTGGCGAACTTCTTCTTCAGGGAAATGACCGTTCGGACTGATTTCAATCACTTGGGTACTCAAATCTTCATCTTTCGGTACCACTTGGTACCTCCCAAGTTGCCTCAAAACCCGATACGGTGCATAGGGTTGGATACTTTTCAGTCCCATCAACAGAAAGTGAGGCCGGGTTGCCGGCATGTATATGATTTCCTCGATAGGTGACCATCCGAGCGTCCATTGGATTTGGCTGGCAGTGAGAGTTCGGAGAAATGAGGTCCATGATGTGACTCCCTCAGGTAAATTGAGCCCTTTGATTCTCGTGTAGAATTCTCCAATACAAGTTTTCTCTGGCGAACCATAACCCAAAAGTGAGGAGCGATGGCATAAATGATCGGTCATCCACATTTGCAACAGTAGGTTACATCCTTCGAAAAAGTCGCCCCTGGCTCGACAAGCAGTGAGAGCCCGGAAAATGTCAGCCATAATCATAGGCGCCAGAGTACTTTTATCTTGGGTAAGCAAAGTATTGACGACCCCGGTTATCTTTAGATCAATGTTTCCATCTTTCCTAGGGAACACTATAAGACCCAGAAAGGCTGTCATAAAAGCCACTAGCCTGTGTTCGTCCCACTTTTGTCGGTTGCCTCTACTGCATAGTTTGAAATCCGGCTTATTGAACCCGCCCACGTGGCCGTATCTAGCATATATGAGGTGGAGACTGCAGAATCCTTTGGCAAGATCTGGATGGTGGAATGTCCGAGGTATTTTTAGGAAATCCAGAAACCTGTGTACCGTGACAGCTCTAGGTGCAATCAAGTATTTGAACCTAAAAGGGGCTTCATCAATCCCGATGTACCCTGCTATTTCTTCCAACGTCGGGGTGAGCTCGAAGTCCGAAAAATGGAACACGTTGTGTGCGGAATCCCAACAAGTGACCAATGATCTGATGATATCACCCCGAGGCTGAACGTTTAGTAGGTCCGGGAGACCTTTCAGATATTTCCTTACTTTGTCTTGCCCTTCTTTGCCTAAGTCGTTCCACCATAACCGCAATTCAAACGGGATCTTGGTCATTACTGAAAAAGGTTCGTTTTGTACCGTGCTCATCCTGCACATTTATTGGGGTGATTATGCCAAGTGAATAAAAAAAAAAAAACACTTTATTCGTTTTTTTTTCTTTTTTTTTTGAAAATTAAGGGTCTAAAAACTCTCAAGACTTTTGGCAAGACAAATATTTTTTGCCACAAATAAAGATATATGTCTGTTTACATATATGTATAAATATATATATATATATATATATATATATATATATATATATATTAAAATAAGACTCTTTTTCATTTTCATTTTTTGTGACAGGACAAACTATAAAAAAACACAGAACAACGACCCCTCTCTCTTTTTTTTTTTTTTTTTTTGCTTTTCCTTTGCTTTTAATAAAACAAAACTAATAAGACATGCTCTTTTCATTTTCTCAAAATTTCGGCAGAGTTTTGACGGTTTTTTGGCATTGGCTTTTTTTCAAAAATAAACAATTTTTCTTTTCATTATTCAAACCCCGGTCAGCATGCGGGCTCGAGACAAATAAATGCAACGAAAAACAAATAGGATGCATTAGGATGGTCCTTTCATATCAGGTTGCTAGTCCTAGACGGACCCAACCCCTGTGTTGAGTCCCCTAAGTCAAATGCAACGTGATGCAAATAAGCGTTCTTACTAGGGATCCGGCATGAATTCATGTTATTCTATGTTCAAAAAACATGGGTCAGTGTTCTAGACAGTGTACCCGAGCGGACAACTCGAGTCGAGGAGGGGCAACTTACCGGGAACCAAAAGGCCGTCCGGCTTCGTAACTTATCCGTCCTCTTTCTTATTTCGGGTATTGACACTAACAGAATAGGGAGTCTCGACCAGCGAGCTTCTCCCCGGAGGTAAGAAGAGAAAGGTTTCGGCACAGTTTATATACAGTTCAAATAATATCAAAGCGGTAAAAGCAGCATTTAGCACATTAGGCTCAAAACATGTAATAATCAGATAATAAATAAAGCCAAATAATAACAATTATTCTAAGCTCGAATTCTTAACCCTGAACCAGTGGTTCTGGGTCCCAGATCCCCAGCAGAGTCGCCAGAGCTGTCACACCTCCTTTTTCCGCCCCCGCGAGGGTGCAAGGGAGTTTTTCCAATTAAAGGACAATCGAAACGGGATTGGTTTATTTATTTCAGAGTCGCCACTTGGGAGATTTAGGGTGTCCCAAGTCACCAATTTTAATCCCGAATCGAGGAAAAGAATGACTCTATATTACAGTCTGCATACCAGAAATCCGGATAAGGAATTCTGTTAACCCGGGAGAAGGTGTTAGGCATTCCCGAGTTCCGTGGTTCTAGCACGGTCGCTCAACTGTTATATTCGGCTTGATTATCTGATTTTATACAAGTGTGAACTTATGTGCAAAATTTAACTTTTAACCGCTTTTATCATTTACTGTTTTTATCAAGAATTGCAACGTTGTGAAAATGTATCTCGAACCGCGTTACAATCAATGTACCCGTGGTCGTCGACACACTTTGACTCCGTTGAGATTTGGATTTGGGTCACATCAATGTGCACCCGAGTTTAAGGAAATTAAATTATTAAAGGCGCGCCTAAAGCAACGAGCGTATTGTTGTTTTAGGTAAGGCTGGAAAATTCGCTAAATGGCATGTCCCGAATTCTAAGTGTTGTAATGTATATACAGTTAGAGGGCCCCGCCGCTGAGTCTATTTTATTTGACGAGGCTCGTCTCGTTCTACTTTTAAAAGGAATTCGCGACGTCATGGATATGCCTCTCGGATCACGTCACAATCAATGTACCCGTGATTAGAAATACATTTCGAATCCGTCGAGATTTGGATTTGGGTCACATAAATGTGCACCCGAGTTTAAGAAGGTAAGTCTTATTAAAGCGTATCCTAAAGAGACTAACATGTTGTTATTTTAGGAGGGTTGTGAGATTTGCTAAGCAACCCATCCTGGAAACTAAATGCTTCAATAATATACATTTAACAAGGGCCCCGCATCTGCGCGTTTTGTTTATTTTTCATCGAGGCTCGTCTCGTTCTTATTTTTAAAAAGGATATCCTATAGCAACTACGTTTCTTGCCGTGTTTGTCTCTATCAATTGAAAGCAGTAAATAGCCTTAGTCGATTATAAAACCGGATTTAAAGTGCTTTTACAGAATAATAAAACGTGACTGCACTTATGGACAACTAGTCGCAAATTATGGGCCCAAACCTAGCTCATGCGTGATGGCCAGACTTGGGCCCTGTTTTTCCGATACAGGCCTAGCTGATTTTTTCGATTTGGGCTCGGCCTTCCTGAGCCTAGAACTGATTCTTTGTTCTTTATCAATATATATGTGACAAACTAGCAAAAGGAGAAAGAACTTTAACTCATGTGGGTAGTTTTCCTACTTGGCCTACATTATAGAATATACTACACCGTTAGACTAAGTCTAAAATACAACTTATTACACTGGGAATGTTTTTTCACCTAACAGCATACATACATGACTATCATTCATTAACCTACATTGATATACTGAGCATGTAGGCTACTTCTATTATCCAAACGAAAATGCAACTATTTTATGACATTTAATGTAACAGTTCATGTATACGTAAAAACAATCTGCAGGTCCTCTCTTTTGCATTCATGCTCAAACTCTCAGTTACATTGGTGGTATCAATTGTGTACCTAGTATAGAGGAACAGAAGAAGAAGGAAAAGGATCAGCTGAGTAGCACGCAGCAAACAACAGCAATCAGCAGATTCACAGCAACAACACAGCAACAAACAACCAGCCGATAATGATGAAGCTCAGCAAAGAGTCGGACAACAAATGAACAATCCCAGTGGTGTCCACAGTCCACAGACAAACAACAATATTTCCCAGAACCAAAGAGGACCAGCAAATAGTCGAGTACCAAACCAGTGAACCCAGAAAAGAATGATGAAACAACAGCAACAACAGAGTATTCAATGCAGCAATACTACCAATTCAACAACTAGAAACAGTTCAGTCAATGCAAACACAGAACTTGGCCAAGACAGCTTGACCAAAAAGCACTCTTATACAGCTTTCAGACATTGTTTGGTTGCAATGTCTTACTGGAACTCTCTTATGTTTTCAGTCTTTTCTTTTAACTCACAAACCTTTCTTAAGACTTAAAGATTCCAGCCTCAAGACTCAAAATTCTTCCTTTTTTCTGAAGACTAAAAATCCACTTTGTTTTTCTCTTTTTTTGAAGACTAAAAGTCCAGCCCCGTTTTAGTTCTCAAATGGCCTATTTATAAGCCAACTGACTCAGTGCAGCTAGGCTGCCCTCATGCTGCAACTTGCAGCCTGCCCATACCCTGTTAAAGCCCATGCCTAAGCATCTTTTGGTGCCAGCCATTGGTTCCCCACGCCTGGTTTTGTTTAATCAAGAGTGATGGGCTCATTTTATTATTCATTTTAAGCCCCATACCCTTGTGTCTTGTTCCCCATTAGTATTAGTTTAATCTTAATTAGTATCCTACTTGTCAACTTCATTTAAACTAACCTTTTCTGCCCATTTCAAACCCCAGATTACCCCGTTTAACCTTGATTATTACTGCCCTGCCTATTGCAGCATTAGGGCACTTTGGGCTTTGATTATTCGATTTCAGAACTGCCCCAGCCTGGCCTTTTAATTGTTTACAATGTAGTCACAAACTAACATTCATAGGTAATGCCCAACATTCAAATCACAATACAGGCCCATTCAGAATATTTGAACATTCAGTCGTAGGAAACTAATCGACGACATTTATCAGGTCGACTACACTAATTATAACAGGTAATAATCAGTCGCTCATATAAACAATACGTTCAGGGACCTAAAGGGCATCAAACAACTTTTGTTCAATTACTGGGGCTATATGAATTAATTCATTTGACGACTAATCTAACTGATAATCATGTTTATCACAGAGTGTATTCAGAACACAAACAGAAGACAATCGACCAAATAAAAGGCCTTTAACAGAGATGGAAGAAATTAAGAAACCATCAGAAAATAACAAACAATTACCACAAAGCATGCTAATGACTTAATCAGTAGTTAATATAAACGAAAAGGGAAAGAAAAACTTACCGACAAAGTTTGAAATCAAAATGGACCCAAATCAGACTCAACTTCGAACTCTTGAGGCCGAACAAACTTTAATCAGGGTGTTCTCACATGAGAACACCTTGATTAAGGTCTATTAGACCTCAAACCCTTGTCAACCGGCCGGATTCCTCAGGTGCATGTGTTCTAAGGTCTGGATTTCCAGATCTGATTTTTAGGGAGTTGTGGGTAGATTCAGACCAAACCAAGCTTGGTTTGGTCACGAGGAAGGTCAGGGGAGTGGCTGATACAAAGATGGTGAGGTTTGGTGTAGATCGAGTTTTGTCTCGAATCTTCAAATCCAGATTCGAGACGATAGGAGATGATTCGAGGTTCGTGGTTAGTGGATTCGTGTTCAGGGGAGTGAGGGGGTCTTAGGGTGTTCAGGGGGTGGTCACCGGCGTTCGTGCCGCCGGCTTTAATGGCGAAGGAGACTAGGGCGGCTGCTAGGGTTTGGGGTTTCAGGTTTGATCTTGGGGACGAAGGGATGGGGTGCTGGTATAGGGGGCGTGGGGTGTAAGGGAAGGTTTATATATGGTCTATGGGATTGGATCTGAGCCGTTAGATCAGATGATCTCAACGGCTTGGATCTGAGGGTGAGAAATGAGACGGGGTCGTTTGGTAGTTAAACAGGGTCGTTTGGTTTAAGTGAGGGGTTGGGTCAGACCGGTTATTTGGGTCGGGTTTGAGAATGGGTTGCTGAAAGAGGTCCTGAGCCGTTGGATTGGCCTGGACGGACGGCTCAGATTGATTTGCCTGAAACGGCGTCGTTTCAGGAGAGGCCTGGGCAGCCAGATTTGGACTGGGTCTGAGTGCTGGTTGGGCCTGTTATTTTTTGTTTAATTTCTTTTGGCCCAACCCAATTTCCTTCACTTTTTTTTGTTTTTCTAATTTCATTTTTCTTTTAAAACAAAAATAAAAATAACCAATAAAATAACGAAATTAAAACTAAGCAACAATGCAACATTTTAACACAATTATCACAAAAATATTTAAGTAAGTTAGCTAAAAGCCTAGAACGAACGATGCACACACACACACACATATATATATATATATATATATATATTGAATTTTCTTTTACTGACCGAATTATGGTTTAATCATCTTGACATACGTATTTTGTATTTTGTTTGCTAATGATTAAATGCAAAAATGGATAGATCCACAAATGATTAACAACACCTGTCAACGAAAACTTGAACAATTGTACAGCGAAACCATTTGTCACTATTTTTATTTTCTTTGGGAGCGATTGCTCGTAAAGCAAAAATCACGTGCTTACAACCATCACGAAGAAACTCATGAGGTTTTATCAGTTGAGCATGTTCTTCTAGCCAAAATTGGCTCACTATATTTGCTTCTTCAAATTTATCTTCTTATGGGAACTCGCTCTCTTTGTCTAGTTGAGGTTCTTCTTGAAAATTGGCCATTAATTCGTCCATTCTATCCTGCAGTCATTTGATCTCTAAGTCACTAAGAACTTATTGCTCGGCTACTTGCCTTATCATGTCATGTTTCTCGTCTACTACTTGCTTCATCATGTCCATAATAAGCGCAACGCATTCCATATCATCCACTTCTTTGCTCCTATCAAACTTATAAACATTATTAGAAACATTATAATAAGAGCTCTAAGAGGGATAATAAGAATTAGGACAACCATCCCAATGGCCACCTTGATAACCACACACGTGACAAATATTTCACACATCAGATTGAGATGCACAATTATGCCATAAGTGTGGTCCTCCACAATATGGACAAGGATCACCATAATAAGAATAACCAATATTCGACCAATTCTCGTTCCAAGATACTATGTAAACAAAGATAATAAAATATTAAACTAAGCTAAAATTTAAAAACTTGAATAGACAAAAAGTAAAAATCTAATCTAGTAGACTAGTTAATTTCTAAGTACCCGGCAACGGCGCCAAAAACTTGTTGCTCCCAAAAGCACACACAGGTATATGTGGTCGACAAGTAATATAAGATTGTAAGTCCAGATATCATACCCACATGGACCTGTGATTAACTTTCAACTAAATTAAACCCAAACAATTAACCTATTCAAGCGAATCTAAAGTATGAATAATTAACTCAAACTAATCTACAATAACGAACTAAGAGATTAAAGGAAAAAAGTTGGCGAATATTAGAGACAAATCAACGAGAGACGATATTCTAGAGCTATGGGTTAGCTAAAAATCCCGTTCAGTTTTCCACTTAAAATCGTCTAATTAATTTACCTGATTTATTGATTGACAGGGTTAATATTGCTCGTAGCCCTCTCCCTAAGTACTACTCGCCTATTCAAGCTAACCTAACATCTATATTCCTATGGAATTAGGATTAATAAGAACGCATTAATAATTCATGTATAGTAACCAAGCAAGGCGATTAGGTATATTCCTATCCTAACCGCAAATTCGTTCCCGATATTCGAGTTCAAAATCTTGCTCTACTCAATCTTATATGCAATCTAGAATTCCCTCTCCCGAGTTCAATCCTAGATTCATAGTTCAATTGGCGATCAGGCAATCAAATAATTAAGTGCAAGATTGAATAAATAAACCAATATGATAAAATAATATGAATAATTCAACCTTCAAACTATAACGTTCATGCATCACCAAAAATTCTAGAATTAATAAACTATAAGATTAAAAAGAAGAGAGGAGAAGAAAAACTAGTTAGAAGCCTCCTCCTAGCCTGGTGTGTGTTCCCGTATATGAATTCTCCTTCAAAGTATGTTAAAAGTTCAGAAATTAACGTTTTCCATGTATTTATACCAAGTAGGGTCGGACCTAGACGAAATCTCTCTTTTCTAGCTGAAATAGGAAAACTTGCAAACTTAATGCTTTTCATGCGTCACACTAATGCTTTTTCCTGTCAGACGACAAAAAGCCCAGTCTCTGAATTTTGGAAATTTTTGAAAAAAATTTGCACTAATGCGTCGCACAGTGCCTCGCACTAGTGCATTTCTTCAACAGTTGCCTCTTCCTTGACTTTTGACGTCCAGAATTGATCCTCGACCCTCGAACACGATCCCGGCTTAATCCCTTAGTCTTTTACTCAAACTTCAAAGCTCAAAATAGCTCGAACTATCTCCACAACATGTACATAACTCAGAAATCGTTCATACAAGGCATAAAACACACAATAAGTGCAAAACACTAACGATTAAAGCTCAAACTCAATTTAAGTATAGTGAATTAGAGTCTAATAAGCGACTAAAATACGTAATTATTGCCTACCATCAGCTATCATATACATAATTACTTCCTATAGCTACTATTCAGTTGTTACGGTAGCGTATTCGTTGTATTCATGTTGTTGTATTCATGAATACAGTAGCAAAAACCGCCTAAAAATCAGGTAGTCCATCTGTACACTCATGTATTCACATGTATTCACGCCATGTATTCATGAATACATCAGCAAAAAGCGCCTAAAATCAAGGCATTCCGGCTGTACGTGCATGTATTCACATGTATTCGCGCTGCTGTATTCATGAATATAACAGTAAAAAGAGCTGAAAATCAGGGCAGTCCAGTTGTACGCGCATGTATTCACGCCATGTATTCATGAATACATCAGCAAAAAGCGCCTAAAATCAAGGCAGTCTAGCTGTACGCACATGTATTCACATGTATTCGCGCTGTCGTATGCATGAATACAACAGTAAAAAGCTCCTAAAATCATGGCAGTCCAATTGTACGTGCATGTATTCACACGTATTTGCGTTGCTGTATTCATGAATGCAACAGTAAAAAGTGCCTAAAATCAGGGCAGTCCAGTTGTACGCACATGTATTCACATGTATTCGTGCCATGTATTCGTGAATACAGTAACGACAATCACCTTAAAAATAGGTATGTCCAGCTGTTTAAGAGAGTTGAAAAATATAAAAAGCGTATTTCATGCCTTATTTCATGTCTCAATAGTAGTATATATCATATATACTTATTTTGCTATGAAATATAAAAGGTAGCTATAGAAAATAATAGTTAAAAATAATTTGGTTTATAATAAATATGATGTATACATTTGCTATAGAAGGTAAAATTTCCTATATAAAAATGGGAAAAGGCCCAAAAAAAATAGTCTTGAACTATCCGCAATGGCAACTTTATCACCCATTTCGTTTTTGATCCAAAAATATCCTTATCATTAGTTAAGTAACTCAGAAATTCCCTTTTTACTAACGATTGCATTAGAACAAGGGAAAAGAGTCAATTTTGCCATGAACTATTTGAAATGAGATAACTTTATCCTCCATTCAAAATTTGGGATAAGTGCCTTTTTGTAAGAATTTGATCTAAGCTTTCTTTATAGATCTTCGAGAGGTTTTTGATATTAAAGAAGAAAAGACATTAAATTGCGCCGTTATAACCTAAAGGATCCTAAGGAAAATTAATACTTTGTACTTTTCTAAACAAAACAAAAATATTCGGGGAGAATCAACGCACTCTCGAGATATAAGCTATAAAAGTTGTACTTTTTAGTCCTAGATATATTTCTCTAAAACCAATTATTTCTCTTGTATACTTTTTCTTTAAATTGTCATCACTTGTATATAGCCAAGTAGGGGTGGGCGTTCAGACAGTTCGGTTTAGATATAATTTCGGTTTAAATTTTTAAGTTTTGGATTGAAGAAATGACAATCAAAATTCAATCCAAATAACCTCGGATTAGATCAAATCTTTTAAGTTCGATTTCAGATTAATCGGTTTGGATATTTCGAATATTCGATTTTGAGCCTATAAGTTGAGATTCTTTTTCTTCTTACAAATATGAATATTCAAATAAAATGTTTGCCTAAATAGTTCCTCATTCTCACCGCAATCTTCCAAATAAAGTATTTATGCAAGTAATGGAACAAGTATTAGAAAATGCAATAGAGACATTACTAAGGCCGATAAGAAGCAGTAATTATAATACCATACATAATAGACTTAATAATTAATATTGAATATATGAGCTAATGCCTAATGGATAGAGTATTGGACTTATTCGTCTTGGGCATATAGATAATAGAATAATATCTAATGTGTAACACTAAATATTATATATAACACTACAAAATTTCGGATATTCAAAAACTCTAAGTACC
The DNA here is from genome assembly GCF_000393655.2 of Nicotiana sylvestris. Taxonomy (NCBI): domain Eukaryota; kingdom Viridiplantae; phylum Streptophyta; class Magnoliopsida; order Solanales; family Solanaceae; genus Nicotiana; species Nicotiana sylvestris. The sequence goes on from NC_091065.1 coordinate 53,914,713, forward strand.
AAATCCAACACCCATTCTCGAATTCAAATGTCTTTAAAATTAAATCTAAAATCATTATATAATTCAAAATTCCAAACAAAAAAATTCGAAAAGTTTGAATTTCAGTTTGGATATCAAGTTGCCCAAACTATTCACCCATGCGACCATGAAAGATGTTCATGTATCATAACATTGTTCGACTTCCACAATTTCCTATAAAAACAAAAAGGAAAAGGCCCAAATTTAGCCTTTATTTTGGTATATGTTCACATCTTCCCTCCGTTATACTATAAAGTCACATCTACCATTACTGTTGCCAAAAATTTTCAAAATACCCTCCATCTAACAGAATGCCACCAAATGTTAAAAGTAATCCCTTTAAAAAAATATGTAACCCATAAGCAATTAAGCCCATCATACAAAATCAAGGGACCCAGATTTCTTAGACGCCTTGACACATTTTATTTATTTAAATAGAGACCGAGAAAGATGGTCGCAGTGGGATTAGTAAGAAATCATATTTTTGGTTTTTATTAGTTGTCCATACTGGCATTAGGGTGTCATGTTATCACTTACTATTGTGTTTTTTGTTGTTGTGCAGTTACAATATGAAATCCTTTGTCTAATGTAAAGTACACTTGATAATTGGTTTGTATGTTGATAACAAGTGATTTGTACTTTAACAGCAGTATGGGGTAAAATTAATTAGTGACAGTTGGACGAATAACGCAGTGACGCATGGAATTGAAGACAGGTAGGATGTGAGCGAGCAAATAATTGGCACCGAATGCAAGTATGTGACCAGTGCTGGATGAATCCCGAAGACGGAGTAGCCGAAAATAAAGGTTCAAAAATTTGATATCGGATAATATTCGATGAGCAGTCGTTATAGAGAATATCATCATTTATAGCCAACCGTTATACAACCATCAATGATGATACTTGAATATTATTGTTGCTTTTGCTACCAGAGAGGCTAAGTTCATAGTCATGCTTGTTTTTCCTTAATTTTATTTCATATTCTTATTCCTATTATTATTCATTTCTTACTTTAGGATCAAATCGATTCACTTGTCTATAAATCATATTATAAATTTAATTGTACTATTTTACAGGTAAACAACAATGCTTGTGTTTGGTTAATATATGTAGTTAGAGTACTTATATTGTTAAGTTACTCTCCAGCTTGTTACTACTTTCTTTTATTACCGATGAATTTATTAGACTGTAGCTTGATATTAAATTAAATCTCCTCTAATTTTTTTTCTAATTTTTGTTCATTATAAGTTCAGTTATTACTAAGGGCTATGAGTAAATCTAACTTTAGTTAGACGATAATTACTCGTTGCCCAAGTGCTTAAAGCAGAATAAGAAAATCATGATGCGTGAATACTCTTCAACAACAGCTCAGTATTGGAGGAAGAAATACCTTGGTAGCTGCCTTAAGACTTCAAAGCTGTCAACCTAATAAGATAAACATTTAGGTCATATTGGAAAGAAATCACGAATGAACACTCCACACAGTTCGAAATGGTGGAAAGAAACAAAGAGAGAATCCAGAAAAAAAATGGAAAAAGGTAGAATTTAATAAACAGAACAAGGATATTAAAAGAATTGGGACTCAATATAGAAATGAATATATGGGTATTAGTGATTTTTATGTCTTTCGCTTTTAGAGTTCAATAAGTGATTACGAAAGATATGACTAATTTGTAAGGAAGAAGTGCAGTAAACAAAAGGGGTTTAATGAGTTATGCCTTTTCTTTTTAAAAAAATTAGTCATTTTTTTGATCTGGTGGCTTTCCATGATATGAAGGATATTTTTAAAAAGTTTGGTTAGCGTTAAGGGTAGATATAGCCCCATAATATAACGGACGATAGATAAGAACAATATACCAAAGTAGAATGGTAAATTTCCCTTTTCCCAAACTAAATTACGCACTTACTTTCTTACTATTTCTCACAGACTCAAACTCTAAGGGATCGTTTGGTACAATGATGGGATATCCCATGGGATTAGATATCCCATGGCAGGGGCGACCCTTCCATAAAGCAAGTAAAACAATTACTTTATGCCCCACATTTATGGGAGACCATTTTTTGTTACACCTAATAGACTATGTATAAATTTAAAAAAAGGTTCCGTGAAGTGAAAAAGTTTGATTTCTTTCTTAACTGTTATGATTTCTACTAAGAAAATTGTACTTGAAATGAATATCGAACCCGAATTTCGTAGGAAACTATGATATATAGGAAGTAACATTTTGATGAGGATGTTGATAATAAAATCTCAAAATCTTTCGAAAAGGCCTTTGGAGTTGATTACTTTATACATAATAGACAAGGCTGTTTTTTTCACTTCAAAATAGATTTGAACAATATGAAAATATTTTTGATTTTTTATTTAGTGGTAAAAATTAAAATTATTAGATGATGAAAATTTGAAAAGAAAATATTGTCTTAATCTTGAATGTTCCTTAAAGCATAATAATCAATTCGATATTGATGGTTTAGATTTATTTTCGGAATTAAAAATATTAAGAAAAATAGTATAATTAGAAATAACAATTTAATTGATATACTCAGTCAAATAAAAAAATTTGATTCTTTTTCCAATGCCTATATTCCTTATGGAATAATGTTAATAACTCTTGTTTTCGTCGTTTTAACGGAAAGCATTTTTCAAAATTAAAATTGATAAAATCTCACCTAAGATCAACAGTGATTCGATAAAGATTAAATGAATTAGTTATATTGTCAATTAAGAAAGACTTATTAGGAGTTACTATTGATTATAAGAAAATTATTAATAACTTTGTATCTAAGAAACGCTAGAAAAATAGATTTCAAATAAATAAATATTTTTTTTAAAAAAAAAAAGTTAAGGCCCCTCATAAAATTTAACTTTAGTCCATAAAACTTGTCGTGTCGGCCATGTCCCATGGAATTGATTATCTCACCTTCTATATGAGATAATTAATCTCACCGTTTTAGTGTAAAAGTTATCCGGAGATTAGTTAATACCTCAAACCAAATATGAGATAAAGTTAATCTTAAACTTTAACCGAAAATTATTATTCTTATCCCATATACCAAATGGCAGCTTAAAAAGAAAAGCTAAATTTTATCGGTGTTACAATTTTTTCCCCCAAAGCCAATAATGTTTTTCTTGTCATGACTCATAGTTTTTGTAAAGAAAAAAAAAGGAAAACAAGAGCAGTTCAAACTCTATCAAGCCACACAACCCACCATTTAACAACTCTGCATTTATTTCTTACTCGGACATTAACGCCCAAATTTCACAACTGAGAGAGTCGGGGGATTTAAATTTATAGGACTTTTGAACACTTAAAGCAATTTATAAGACAAAAGTGTTAAGATTGGTGTAAAAAGGACACTTTTATTATTAGTGTTTAATCTTTATAACTAGGTTTAAAAAAACCCTAAATTTTTACAATTATCACAACTGCCCCAAATGGGGCCCACCCTCTCTAAAAAACTGAAACCCTCCCCAGCTCCCATTCCCGCTCCCAGCCCCATTCCTCATTCCCAATTCACAAAAACCTACATTTTTTCTCTTGTTCTTCTTCTGCTTCTTCTTTCTTCTGATGTGTTCAATCTCTTCTTCTTCTTTCTTTAATCTCGACATTATTTTTCACAGGTCTTCTTCTTTGAGGTTCTTGTTCTTTGTTGAGAAAGATTAGTGAAAAAAGAACAAGAACAATTGAAGATTGACCCTTGCACCATTGATAAACACTTGATCGTGATTTGCTACATTGACTTGTGCATTATTTCAAGGGAGATATTCAGTCCATTCATCACTATTGGTAAGTAAAGATTGATGTTTAATCTTATTTTTTTCATCTACAGATATCAGGTTTTTGTGATTCTTTAAACATCCTGTGAGATGTTTCAAACATCCGGTGAGATGTTTGACGAGATATTTCAAACATCTTACAGGATGTTTCAAACATCTGGTGAGATGTTTGACGAGATATTTCAAACATCTTACAGGATGTTTCAAACATCCAGTGAGATGTTTAAAATATTTTGACGAGATGTTTCAAATATCCAGTGAGATGTTTAAAACATTCTTATATAATTGTAGGTAATTGTTTCAAACATCCTGAAAGTCCATTCAGGATATTTCAAACATCCTCTCAGGATATTTCAAACATCCTAAGTATATTCTCAAGATGTTTTAAACATCTTTTTAGAAAGTTTGAAACATTATTCGGATGTTTGCAAAAAATTGATTCTTTATACCAATTCTTTATATACTTATGATATTTGCAGGTATTCCATTACAAAATGGTTGATTATATTGTATTGGGAGTTGATTGTCATGGTGAATGGGTGGAGTCTTCTACACGTTTTACTTGGCATTTGAAGAGTAAAGAGACGGTTCTAATAAAGGTGCATAGAGATGTTACGTATGATGAGTTTGTTGACAAGATTATTGCTGGTTGTGAATTAACTTGTTATCCGAGTGATATGTCCATAACTTACATGCATAGCATTGGTGAAAAGCACACTAAAGTAGCTCCCTTTAAAATAAAGAATTATGATTGTTTGAGATATTATTTGGAAGATGAAAATAAGCCCATTCTAAGGGTATCTGTGGTTGAAAGATTGGTAGAATTTCCAAATTCACCTCTAATGGAACAACATGATAGCCATAGATTGGATGATATTGAAGAAGATCTTTTGAATAGCGATATTCCAAAAATGGATCCTTTGGATATGGATATACCATAAACCGAAGAAGAAGAATATGCAAACTTTCCTGGAGTTGAAAGAAACTCACAAGAGGTAGAACCGACAACACAAAGCAGCCACAATTATGAAGATGGCACGAAGTTTTACAAGGGTTTAAGTTTCAAAAACAAGCGCGAGCTAGTTGTGTCATTGAAGCTTGCTTCCTTAAAGGCTCCTTTCAGTTTCAAATCAGTGAATAGTACTAAATTTGTGTACTGCATCAAATATGTAGACAATAATTGCAAGTGGTGGTTGCGAGCCGTCAAATATATAAGTACTGACAGGTTTATATTACGAGGTACAAGAATGAGCACACATGCGGGTCACAACATCTTACAGAAAAGCATCCACCCGCCTCAGCGGATGTCATTGGTGAATACATCCATTCTAAGTTTGAAGAGGGCAAGGGTCCATCTAACAAAGAAATTATGGAAACAGTTCGTTTGGATTTGGGTTGTAATGTTAGTTATTGGAAGTGTATGAAGGGAGGTCATATTGTAAAGGCTATGGTAAGGGGGACTCTAGAGCACGGGTATGAAATTTTAGATGCGTACCGCTACGCGCTTAGGAAGGCAAATGAAGGAAGCAAGACAGCACTGAAGCTTGATAACAAAGGGAAGTTTCAGTATTTTTTGTAGCTTATGAAGCTTGGATTCAGGGATTTTTGTTTATGAGGAAAGTCATAGCTATTGATGGGACATTTTTGATGGGAAAGTATCGTGGAGTGTTGTTGTCTGCCGTGGCACAAGATTCAGAGAACCATATTTTTCCTGTGACATTTTGTGTAGTAGACAAGGAGTGTGATGCCGCATATGAATATTTTTTTGAACAATTGTCTAGCATACACCCCGACAGCGTTAAGTTGTGTATAATTTCTGATAGGCACATAAGCATAGCAAATGGGATCTCAAAATTTTACCCTCAGGCTCATCACGGATTTTGCATGAGGCACCTTGCTGAAAATCTTCGCAAAAATTTTCATTGCGGAGATTTGCTTCACCATTATTATTCCGCAGCTAAAGCATATAGGATTGATGAGTTCAATGATCATTTTCAACAAATCAAAGATAACGATGTAAGAGTTGCCAAATATCTTGAGGAGGATGTTGGGTTTCACAAATGGAGCAGAGCGCACTTCCCTAGTAACAGGTACGTTAATGTGAACTCCCCTGGTAAAACATCTTTGAAACATCTCTTAAGATGTTTGACACATCTCTTATGAAACAGGTTACTGGACTTTCCAGTTCAAACATCTTACGAGATGTTTTAAACATCTAAGAAGGTGTTTCACACATCTTTTAAGATGTTTCAAACATCTCTTAAGATGTTTCATACTTGACATGAAACATGTTACTGCATTCCCATTTCTGCAAGATGTTTGACCCTTATTGCTTATATTCCAAATTCTCAAAAAGTCTTATATGTCCTTATTTCAGGTATGAAGTATTGACCACAAATATTGATGAGTCTGTTAACTCAATGTTTCTACTCGAAAGAGAATTCCCCATCACTGCCCTATTCGATGCTATTAATAGGAGGTTTGCTCAAAAATTCCATGAGAGGCGTATGCAGTTCCTCGACACTCCAACCATTTGTGTCCCTTCAGTTGAAAAGAAGATTAATAAAAATGCAACATTTGGCAACAAGCTATTGGTCCATCCAATAAGGCAACAAGTGTTCAGCATCACCGGTCATGGTGCGGTTGCAAAGGTTGATCTACACAACAGAACATGTTCTTCCAGAGAGTTCGACCTAGACAAAATACATTGCCCACATGCTATGGCAAACCTTAGAGTTGAGTTTGGTGATCAATACGGAACAAGCATTTATGACTATACTTCTGACTTTTATTATATAGACACATACGTGAATACATATGTCATAGAAATTAATCCAGTGCCTTCTGAAGAATGTTGGGACGTTCCTCCGGAGCTTGTTGAGAGAAAAATACCTCCACCTTAATGTGAAATTCAACTGGGAAGAAGGAAGACAAAGCAGATTCCAGCAAGCGGGGAAGTAAAAAAGAAGCAAAATAGATGCTCCATATGCAAAAGGACTGGCCACAAAAGAACTACTTACAAGAAGAGAACTGAAGGAACAAGCAACTCCGTTGTGGCTTAATAACATTGTTGTTGTACTTGTTTTGATAATTTGATGTTGATTTTATTGGAGAACTAAATGATATCTAGATCTGTATAATTAACGTTTAATTAATCATAAGATCATTAGGTTGACGATCAACTATTTGAAGTATTAAGTAGGTTGATATTTAATGGTAGTTTGATGTTGATGTTACTACCGTCTAATTTCTTCAAACATCTATTAGGATGTTTGATATCGATTGTCGTTAAATCTACGAGATCAATAGGTTGACGATCAATCATTTGAAGTATTCAATAGGTTGATATTTACTTTTTCATAATGTTAATAGGTTGATTATCAATTATCAAACCTATTTACTAATCAATTTAATAGGTCGATGTATAATTATCCAAAAGATCAATAAGTGGATGATCAATTATTCGAAGTATTAAATAGGTTGATGTTCGCAAGGTCAATAGGTTCACAGTCAACTATTTGATGTATTCAATTATTCTATGTTTAATTATCCACAATATCAATAAGTGGACGATCAGTTATTCGAAGTATTAAATAGGTTGATGTTCGCAAGGTCAATAGGTTCACGGTCAATTATTTGAAGTATTCAATTATTCTATGTTTAATTATTCATAAAGTTAATAGGTTGATGATAAATTATTTGAAGTATTCAATAGGTTGACACATAATTATCCACAAGATCAATAGACCGACGATCGATCCTTTGAGTATTTAATTATTCCATGTTTAATTAATCACAAGATCATTAGGTTGACGATTAACTATTTGAAGTAATAAGTAGGTTGATATTTAATGGTAGTTTGATGTTGATGTTATTATGTCCTTGTATTTTTTTTTCACCTTCAACTACCGTCTAATTTCTTCAAACATCCTGATAGATGTTTGAAACATCTGTGTTAGATGTTTCAAACATCCTAAGGATGTTTCAAATATCTAACGCAGATGTTTCAAACATCTATTAGGATGTTTGATATCGATTGTCATTAAATCTAAGAGATCAATAGGTTGACGATCAATCATTTGAAGTATTCAATAGGTTGATATTTACTTTTTTATAATGTCAATAGGCTGATTACCAATTATCAAACCTATTTACTAATCAATTTAATAGGTCGATGTATAATTATCCAAAATATCAATAAGTGGATGATCAATTATTCGAAGTATTCAATAGGTTGATGTTCGCAAGGTCAATAGGTTCACGGTCAACTATTTGATGTATTCAATTATTCTATGTTTAGTTATCCACAATATCAATAAGTGGATGATCAGTTATTCGAAGTATTAAATAGGTTGATGTTCGCAAGGTCAATAGGTTCACGGTCAATTATTTGAAGTATTCAATTATTCTATGTTTAATTATTCATAAAGTCAATAGGTTGATGATAAATTATTTGAAGTATTCAATAGGTTGACATATAATTATCCTCAAGATCAATAGACCGACGATCGATCCTTTGAGTATTTAATTATTCCATGTTTAATTAATCACAAGATCATTAGGTTGACGATCAACTATTTGAAGTATTAAGTAGGTTGATATTTAATGGTAGTTTGATGTTGATGTTATTATGTCCTTGTATTTTTTTTCACCTTCAACCACCGTCTAATTTCTTCAAACATCCTGATAGATGTTTGAAACATCTGCGTTAGATGTGTCAAACATCCTAAGGATGTTTCAAACATCTAACACAGATGTTTCAAACATCTATTAGGATGTTTGATATCGATTGTCATTAAATCTAAGAGATGACTCGATTAAACATAACTTATTAATTTAACAGTTATCGGGAGAAAACATCGTGATAGATGTTTAAAACATCTATTGAGATATGTTCAATGTTAATGCCAAACATCCATAAAGATATGTTGCAAATATCCATTAAAACCATTCAAAAAATTAGATAATATCTGTAAATCATATCATGGTTTCATATTCTTGTGAAAGATATCCACGACCATTTTCTCCCTGAACTCGCTAACAATGTTGTCATTCATCTTGTCCATCAGAGTGTTGGTGATGAGGTGCTCAATAAACATTAAGGACCATGCTCCACAACTACTAGATGTGTCATCTCGTGGAAGATCAAAGACCCTTTCAGGTATCCAATCATCGTTCAAGGATTCTTTAGGCAAGTGCATGAAAAGGCCACATGATCGAAGGTATCTTGGAAACATTGTGCCAATGGGATACATAAATTCACCCAACTTTTCATCAGTATACACATAGGTATTACAGTCGCAAATAAGCATCTTTGACTCTTCAACAAGAAATACAACTGTAACATAATGGTTCTTCTCAATGTTGTATACACAGAAGATCCTCTTCGCACCATTCCAAGGTCGGCCACCACAGAAAGGCAACTCTCCTAGAGCATACTTTAGATCATCCTTATGAAATTGTTACTCATTCAAGATCATGGGAAGAGATAGAGCAGCATTCACCTTGTCCACCCCATCACACAATCTACTATAGCATTCCTTTAAGATACAAAGAAAATTACAATCCAGGATGATATCTGCTTGATCATAGTGCTTGGGATACCTTCTATGCCTGATACGCATAAGGGCCAAGAAATCCTCCATGTGTTGCAGAATCAAAATAACTAAATTACTAATCCACATACTAGTATTAAACATCAAACATCCATAAATATCAGTCACAGATCCATTAGGATATTTCAAACATCTCACAGGATGTTTCAAACATCTCACAGGATGTTTCAAACTTCTCACAGAACATCTTACACTGGAGCAAGTAGAGATACAAAAAATTTTGAACATTGAACTTACAAAGACTAATCTTATTGTGGATCAAACAATTCAGCAAACTATACACAATTAATCCTAGAGGATGTTTCAAACTGGGAAGTAAAAATCAAATCAAGATGAAAGGGTTACGATTATGTACCTTATCCTCCAACCAAAATTGAGAATCTTGAATATTCTTAAAGTCTTCATAATTGAACATCCCCCACGTGAATTGTATCTGAGGCCCCCTATTTTTGATAAATGTCGTCATGGCATTTCTCCTCTCCCAGTCAATCGGTTTATAAATATCAACTTTCAGCCTCTCCTTACTGAGTGCTTTGGAGGTTTCTTCCTTTCTAGTTTTCTTTCTCTTTTTGTTCCTTTTTTTTCCTTCAGTGTAAGGAGATTGAATAGCTCGGTAAAGAACCACAGGTCTCTTTTCTAGCTTTTTAACCAAATCATCCATTGTCATCTGCAAATAGTTCAACTGACTCTGCATCGCTTCCCTCCACTTTGTTTGCTCTTCTTCCTTTTTCTTTTCCTTTTCCTGACAATCAGAGCATGTGCAAGGACAATGGATACTAGATGTACCTGTAACAATACGATCTTTTATTTTATCACCCATTTTTTCCATATAAGCATCTCCTCTGCTATCATCATAATTAGAACCATCCCCCTGTCATTATCATCATTAAAGCGCATTCCACCATCACCACCATCGTCATCAACAGCTTCTTCTCCCATTTTACCATCTCCACCAATAGATTTTTCTGCTCTATCATCATATCCTCCAACCACATGGCTATCTCCAACTTGTGGGGTTTGCAAACTACCCTTCTCTATCTTAAGGGCACCACCCAAATGCCTTAAGACTGTCACTCCATCCAACTCTTTACTTAGGTTATCTATCATCATGTCCTCTTTGTCAGATAAGATAACAAGATTTTGGATGTAATGCTTCATCTTTTCAGCTTTTGTAGGGTAAAGAAAAGGGTGTACCACCTGGGTAAATAACAAAAAATATTAGGGGCATGCTTGATGTTCAAACATCCTATGGAGATGTTTCAAACATCATGTGGAGGATGTTTCAAACATCCCGTGGATGTTTCAAAGATGTTTCAAACATCTAAATATTTCAAACATTAAACATCTGTCAAAATGAGCCTTACCAGACGATCTTTGATTTGAAATGGGTCAGGCCTGTCTTTTTCTACTTTTTCAAATAGCCATCTCGTCATCCTCGGCAATGTCCTCTCTTTTGGATAGTCTTTTGGCCGCAATTGAGGTATAGCTTCAAATGCCCAAGCCTACATTGTGTGATAAAAAAGTAAATAGAAAATTGAATAAATAACACTAAAATAGAAGTAATGAACAAGATTTATTTAGTTACCATGAAAGCCCAAGGAAATCCGTAGAGTTTATACGAGTCACCCTTATATTATTGACGCTCTTTCATATCTTTCATAAGATAATCAACAGTCAACCGGAAACTATTTCGGCCCCATGGATAATTGTAAAAAGCCTCTTCTGTGGAGGTCAATCTAACTGTAGTTTCATATACACCACAATTCGAATCCCTTGCCAATAAAATACAGTGGACAAACCAAATCAAGCATAATGCATACTTGTATTCTTGTATTTTTTTGGATTTAGATTTGATCAACTCAAGCACCATTTTACCAGTCACAGACCTTTTTCCGTTTGGCAATAAGTTTCCACAACTCTTCACCATCAAGAAGGTACTTTTGAAGCTTCGAATTCGTGTAAGAATATCCACAGTTGAGTCTAGTCATTATGGCAAACTCACGAAGGCCGAAACAAACTGTTAATCTTTTATAATCAAACCATAACTCCTGGGTCTTCTCAGACAATACTCTATGGAGTAGAAGGCCATGCACTATAGATGCTTGTTGAATGTCTCATTATCATCTAAAAATGTCTTGTACTTTAAGGGTGGAAGTTCCGATCGAAGCTTTACAATTTCAACCTCGCAATTGCCAGACTCATCCTCAGGCATCTCATCTTGTACCTCGCAATGTCGAACAGTCATGTTTAGTGAACATCCTAGGAAATATTTCAAATATCTAGACATAAACTTCAAACATCCAGAGAGATGTTTTAAACATCTAGAGAGATGTTTGAAACGTATTAAGTACCTTAATAGATTGAGAAGGTGCATTATCATTCTTTCTCTTTTTTCTTCTTTCTGTCGCTGCCTCTTTTTCTTCTTCTTCACTTGAAGCTTCTTCTTCAGTATTTGCTACTGATGCTTCATCATCAATATCTGTCTCCTCTTCTCTTTCATCAATTGTTGTCTCCTCTTTTGATTCTTCTTCCTCAACATTTGTCTTTTCTTCTCTTACTTTCCTTTCTTCCTTTTTTTCTTCCTTTTCTATTTCCTGTTCTTTTTCCTTCTCAATTTCCTCTTCATTTTCATTTTCTTTTCCTTCTTCTCCAGCATTCCCTCCTTCTACTACTTGAAGAGGTTTGGCTTCCATTTCAGCTACAATTGATTTTTGTAGCTCATCCTCTTGAGATGTCTTAATTCTTTTGCTAGATCTTTTGGAAGGAGATTTATCTCTTCCTCTTCCACCTGTCTTTGACACACGTCCCTCCCTACGTCCCTTTGCCATTTTATCTGCGCAAAAAAAAAGTAACGACCACCAATAAAATTAATAAATAATTTGTTCCTATACATAAAAAAATAAAACTATAAATATTTAAGTATTCTTTGGTGAAACATCTCAGTGAGATGTTTGAAGCCTCATATAAGATGTTTCAAACATCTCATTAAGATGTTTTAAGATGTTTGAAACATCTTAATGAGATGTTTGAAATATCTCTAAAGGTGTTGCATTGAATGGTCATACAAGATTGAGCTTAAGAGGCAAAATCAATTTTCTGCCATCTACAAATGCTAAGCAAGATAGTAATTTAAGTTTCTAGCTAGTTAGATGGAATTTGAAAACAAGCTAGCAATGTTCATATTATAGTTCTCCAAACTTCTTTATTTATACATCTCTTTCAATAATTTTTTTAATCGCTAAAATAATCAACCATCTCATTGTGATTATCAGGTATCTTTTGGTGAAACATCTCATGGATTGTTAAACATCCTTACAAATGTTTCAAACATCTTAATAAGATGTTTCAAACACTCAGCTCAAAATATCATTAACCAAACCCAGATAAACATTGCAATAAGTTCATAACACACAGGAACAACAATAACAACACGAATATTTAACAATATTTTAAGATGTTTCAAACACTCAACTGGCATGTTTGAAACATCTGGACAAAAAAGCATTCCACAAATCCAAAATAGAGCAATATAACTGTTTCAACATCACAATAACTAATTTTATGGGCACGTGGAACAACCACATCAAAGGCTACAATTAAAAAATATAAAAATACCAAATTTTCGCTCAAAAATATCAACTACACAACAACTCTAGAATTTATGCACAAAAACTACACAACAACAACAAAACGATACAAAAACACCCCAAAAAATCAATTTAAGGTTGAAATAACAAGTTTAGGGTTTATCAATATGGTAGAAAAAAGAAATAAAAAAACTTAACTTGATAATGGAATCTCTACTTCAAAGCAAATCTAAATGGAATGATGCCGATTTTTGAAGCCCTATAGTACTCTTGAATTTGGAGATTGAATTTGAGAGAAAAATTGAAGAAGTTTGGGGGAAAATCACATGAGTAGAGTCATGGGCTGCTTTCCAGACACACCCCATGACCCCTTGGTCGTTCCCCATGGCGGCCTAGCAAGCCTCACAATGCCTAGAGCCATGGTCGGCCCCGTGGTCTTGGCTGCACCAAGTGACAAGCGCGCATGCGCCTCTGTCGCCCCACCGATGCCTCTCGCCAGCGCCCAAGGGCTGGCCAATGACAACAGCGCTGCGCGCCCTGACAATGTCGCGCGCGCAGATCCTAATGCCTCGCCAGCGCCCAACTGCAGGCCCATTCCAGCAGCGCCTCGCGCACAGACCCTGATGCCAAGCACCAGCGCCCAACCTCAGGCCAACACAGCAAGTGTCGCGCGCGCCCACAGCTACGCGCGCGCAGACCCTGACTCGCAAGACAAAGTTGCTGCCATCGGACTTAGTTCTACCTTGTAATAAACTAAGTCCTTTTCATTGTAATTATAGTCTAGTTTACATCATTTTCATTCAGTGTGCTTCTACAGATTTATTAGGACTAGTCATGTAATATTGGTTTATTTTTTTTAAGCATTATTAGGGGGGATCAAACAATCAAACATTTTCAAGCAAGCAATTTTCTGTACTGGTGTCTCTCCCCCTCGACACCGCATCTTTTGTAATCAGCATTTTAGTCATCAATAAAATCATCATCATCATTCAAAACCCAATTCTCTCTCAGCTTCCGCAATTGCTCGTGACATTGGTTTTCTCGCACGGCACTGACAATCTAGTATAGCGTGCGGAGGGGACCTCATTGGCGGACAACAACCGCACTGACATCGGTTGCTTAGCCTTATGTTGCCCTTTCAAAGAACATCAGGAAGGCGTTGCGTAACAGTTGGTATCAGAGCCTAGGCTCAACATCGGACGAGGGAACACATTTGTCATCATCACCATTTCTGACCATGGTGAATCATGGGGAGCGTCTAGCATCCCTAGAAGAGACGGTTGACTGATTATGACCCATCGTGGATACGGTGCCTGATCAAAACAACAACCTAGTGCAAAGGTTGGATGACCTGTACCGCTGAATGCGGCAGGCAGAAAATGACATTGCAAACATCAGTCGTGACTCTGACGATGACCGACAAACGGCATCCATCGAAACTGCCACTATTCAAGGCAAATTTGAGGACCTCCAACAGGAGCGTGCCGACGATTTAGCCCATTGGCGACAAGAGGCAGACAGACTAACTGCCATGCAGCAAACCATAGACGACTTGACAGGCAAGCTCAATGTTGTCAATGCTGCCCTACAGAGCATACTTCGAGGATGCGACAACCACATCAAGGGTGCAGCAAACCTCACCCCCATTCCACAAAAGCTTAAGATACCGGAGCCAAAGCCATACGACGGATCCCGGGATGCTAAAGAAGTGGAAAACTTCATCTTCGACATCGAACAATACTTCGATGCCGTGGGCCATTTGGAGGAATCCAAAAAGGTAGCGACTGCTGCCATGTATCTTCAGGGCGATGCCAAACTTTGGTGGCGGGTCAAATACGAAGACATCAAGGTCGGTGAAGATACTCTCCAGACATTGGGTGAATTGAAGGTAGCCATACGCCTGCAGTTCTTCCCCGAAAATGTGGAATACAATGCAAGGAGAAAGCTACGAGAACTCCGCCACACCAAATCAGTGCGGGAGTACGTGCGCGAATTCTCCGCACTCATGCTAAACATACGCGACATGGGGGACAAAGACAAACTCTTCGCATTCATAGAATGTTTGAAACCTCATGCCCGTATGGAACTACAGAGACAACGGGTAGACACCCTGCCCAAGGCCATTCAAGCTGCAGAATGCCTTGACGATTATCATTTGGGAACTCAGAACGACAGGCCACAGCCGTCTGTCCGAGAGGGATTCAATAGGAACCATCCCAACAATGGTGGCCCAAGCAAAAGTGGGGGAGATCGGAGTGCATCCAAAACTAAGACTCCTCCCTCCAACAGCAACAGTGCTGCATCCATCAACAACAATCAGGGGAGAAAGCCTCCCTCAGAATGCCGTCATTGCGGTGGGGCACATTGGAACAATGAATGCCCAAACATCAAGGTCAATGCTCATCAGACGGTCGAGGATGAGTTAGACACATCAGACTCATCAGACGACGACCAGGTAGGCGCCTTCAATGCAATTGTTGGCTCTATCCCTCATGCCTTAGCGGGGACCAGTGCATGTCCTCCTAAGAAAACATCAGTCCCGATCACCAGGAAAGGGAAAGAAAAGATGGACGAAGGACCTCCTAAGCAAGCGAGGACCCTAATGTTCGTCGAATTGAAAGTGAACGGCAAGCCCCTTCACGCATTGATAGACACGGGTGCCACCCATAACTACTTGTCATCAACGCAAGTAGAGCGCCTAGGTCTTGTGGTACAAAAGAGCAAAGGCCGCGTCAAGGCTATCAACTCACCACCTCAGACATTGGGTGGAACAGCTACAAATGTCCCAGTGAAACTTGGCCCATACAAAGGAAGCATCGACCTGCGCATCGCAATCATAGATGACTTCGACATCATAGTGGGTTTGGATTTCATGAGGCAAACCAACACCATTCCGGTACCATATGCCAACATGCTCCTGATGATGGGAGAAAAAGGGGCCAAGCCCTGCACCATACCATGCTTTCCCATAAAGATGGCCGCTGAAAACATCTCGGCCATGCAGTTGGAGAAGGTAGTCAACAGACATGAACCTCAGGTTCAGGCTACCCTTCGCAGCAACAATCAGTCATCATGTCATCGGCCTCAAAAGACTGGTGACGCTCATCATCGTGTGGAGACTTGTCAGCCATGCCACAAGGACAAGTCGGATCACTCATCACAGCCGGGACCCTCGCAGCCATTACATGTCCCTCAGAGACCATGGGAAAGTGTTTCCCTCAGATTCATCACGGGATTGCCCCAAGTCGGCAATCTTGCATCCATCATGGTTGTCATAGATCAGTTCTCAGACTATGCAACTTTCATAGCAGCCCCGCAAAACATCTCAGCAGAAGATACAGCTCGACTCTTCTTCTCGCACATTGTCAAACATTGGGGCCTGCCCAAAAACATTGTTAGTAGGCGCGACTCACGCTTCACTAGCAACTTTTGGACCCATCTCTTCAGGTGCTTTGGGTCAACATTGAGTCACAACACAGACATCCATCCACCATCGGATGGCCAGACAGACCGGTTCGATGACATGCTGGAGGAATATCTCCGCAACTTCGCAACCGGATCACAGAAGCATTGGGTGAAGCTCCTGGATGCTGCTCAACTGTGTTTCAATTCTCAAAAGAGCCATCATACAAACAAAAGCCCTTTTGAAATTGTTACCGGACAGCAACCGCTTCTCCCGCAAACGGTGAATGCATCAACCATGCCGAAATCTCCTCGAGCTGCCAACTTCTCGAGCGAATGGGAGCGCAACATGGGGATAGTGCAGAACTATCTCGTCAAAGCCCAAGAGCGGGCAAAAAAGATTCACCGAACAAAATCTTTGCTTTGCCCAACATCAAACAGGGGAAAAAGTAATGCTATGCATCCCAAAGCGATACTTGTTTGCAGAGAGGACCCATGACCCTCGCCTGCAACAAAAATACATCGGGCCCCTGCCCATCGAAAAACGCATGGGGAAGTCCACATACCAGGTGAAAACTCCATCCTGGTGGAAGATCCATCCAGTCTTCCATGTCAGCCGCATGAAATCATTGCGTCGCTACAACAGCAAGTTCACAGAACAGAGGGGCGCAGACCTCCCATCCAACAACCACCAGAAGCATCATCATCATCATCATAAGGCTCCGAGGACGGTGCCAACTCAGGTGGGGGAGAATGTCATGGGCTGCTTTCCAGACACGCCCCATGACCCCTTGGCCGCGCCCCATGGCAGCCTAGAAAGCCTCACAATGCCTAGCGCCATGGTCGGCCCTGTGGTCTTGGCTGCACCAAGTGACAAGCGCGCATGCGCCTCTGTCGCCCCATCGATGCCTCTCGCCAGCGCCCAAGGGCTGGCCAATGACAACAGCGCCGCGCGCCCAGACAATGTCGCGCGCACAGATGCTGATGCCTCGCCAGCGCCCAGCTGCAGGCCCATTCCAGCAGCGTCTCGCGTACAGACCCTGATGCCAAGCACCAGCGCCCAGCCTCAGGCCAACACAGCAAGTGTCGCGCGCGCCCACAGCAACGCGCGCGCAGACCCTGCCCCGGAAGACAAAGTTGCTGCCATCGGACTTAGTTCTACCTTGTAATAAACTAAATCCTTTTCATTGTAATTATAGGCTAGTTTACATCATTTTCATTCAGTGTGCTTCTACAGCTTTATTAGGACTAGTCATGTAATGTTGGTTTATTTTTTTAAGCATTATTAGGGTAGAACAAACAATCAAACATTTTCAAGCAAGCAATTTTCTGTACTGGTGTCTCTCCCCCTCGACACCGCATCTTTTGTAATCAGCATTTCAGTCATCAATAAAATCATCATCATCATTCAAAACCCAATTCTCTCTCAGCTTTCGCAATTGCTCGTGACATTGGTTTTCCCGCACGGCACTGACAATCTAGTCTAGCATGCGGAGGGGACCTCATTAGCGGACAGCAAACGCACTGACATCGGTTGCTTAGCCTTTCGTTGCCCTTCCAAAGAACATCAGGAAGGCGTTGTGTAACAGTAGTAACGTTTGGTTTGGAAAAAGGAAGAGAGAGAAAGGTTTGAAAAGTGAGATTAAAAGATGGGTTTTGTTATTTTGTAATATTTTAAATTTTACCCCAAACTTTTTTTATTTCTAATTTGACCCAAATCACCCCTAATCCTGATTAACTAGTCGGCCCTTTTGTTAACGATAAAGGGTGCTAACACTTCAAACGTCTTTTAGAACACATTTTTACGAGAGAGTCTAGGTCTTGCTTTTGAACGCCATGAGTGTGACGATCAGAGACTACGAATTGACCTTCAACAGTCACAAACTTTACGATGTCTATTTGGACGACACCGAAATCAACACCGTCGTCACTCGTGATCCCGGTATGGTGTGCACTTGGATCAACAACACCGAAGCTGCAAACGAATCCCGTCGCCACCGCTTGATTGTCGGGCTTGACATCGAGTGGGAGCCAAACTTCTACTCACAAAACCCCGTCGCCACCCTCCAACTCTGTGTCGGAAGAACCTGTCTTATTTACCAAATTCTTCACGCCCCCAGTATCACCCGCCTACTCCGCAACTTCCTCCAGAACGAAAACTACAGATTCGTTGGGGTTGGTATTGATAATGACGCGCAGAAGCTGTGGGACGACTATGGGATTCAAGTGTCGAACAGGGTTGATCTCCGGGGGTGGGCGGCAGAGGAGTTGGAGAATGAGAATCTTCGTAATGTTGGGCTCAAATATTTGGTGAAGGAAATCGTGGGAATAGAGATTGAAAAGCCTAAGAGTGTGACTTTGAGTGCTTGGAGTGAGCGTTGGCTTAGCTATGATCAGATATGTTATGCCTGCTTTGATGCTTATCTTTCTTTTCAAGTAGGGAGGTTCTTAAGTTCCACAACAATTCAAATTTGACTGCTTATCTTTCCTACTGGTATTTGATTCCAATTTACGTTAACTCTGTCAAAAAGTACAATTCGCTTATAAAGTATTCCTTGCTAACTTTACTGTTTAACTGATAAGATTAATGTTGGTTTACTCAACACACATAAGGAGGATTATCAAACTGTTGGTATATGCTTAGCATTAGCATAATGTTGGTATATGCTTAGAATTAGGGAGATGGAGTACTATGTCTCTGGCTCTCTGCTATGAGATTGCGCAACTGGTTTACTACAGTCTGCAGCAACCACATCTCAAGGTCTTTCACATCAAATTCCATTCAATCTTGCACTTTCTGAAACAATTGGATCATAGCTACATTGGATATTATGCAACTTTGAATTGCTTCAATTGAACAGATGATCCAATTTAAGCTTTGGGTTGTTCTGGCCTTGGCGTTTTAGTGGGTCTTCAATTCTACTCCAACCTTTTCAATTTATGTGGAGTAGTTTGACTCGAACAGAGTTTAAAAACAAGAAATTTTGTAAAACTTATGGTCTTCAACATAATAGTATAGTATTGGAATGGCTATAAAAATATTCAATTGCATGGGTTGGGGGTTGTCATGACCCATGATCCGAGTCCTGAGACCAGTCGAATAAAGGAAAGATTGCAAAGATACAAGTGACGGTCAGTATTGGTGTTTCACCAATCTCAGTTAAAGGAAATACCATGCTGGAGAGAAGAGAAGGCACTCAGGACAGGCAGCATTATGAACTATAACCAATTCTGGTAAAACTCCCAGTTGTCTCTGCAGTTTTCTTCCTTCTTCTGCAAATTCTCATGAACTTCTTCAAACCTTATTCAGTCTTCACCTTTCTTCTTGACTCTAATCTTCTTCTCCATCTCTGATTAAGTCATCCCTTGCGCCAGTAGTAATAGTTAATGTGCCTATTTGAAAGTTACTATAGCGTTCCATTCATTCTAGAGGAAAGAGTAGAGTTATAGGATTCTAGCTGAATTCTACTTAATCTGATATCATTGGTTGCCTTGCTTGATCGAAATAGTTTCTATATAGTGTACTGACTGATTGTTAGTTGCCCTCGAAATAATTTGTATAGAGAATTGATTTGTTGGTCGCTGTTAGTTCACTCATGGAGTGTCACATTCTGTTTCTCTCCAAAAGAAACGAATGACAAGTTTTACTTTATCCCTCAAGTTTTCAAGAAAAGTATGACTTCAATTGCGACCTCCCAATGGGTTGAATATGCAGTGTGGTGTTCTATTGGGATGGCAGGCTTTTAAAACTTTGTCGTAGTATATCACAACAGTGTTATAGGGTCCATCAAGATAGCAACACATTTAAGTCTAAAAGGAAGATGTAGATCAGGTAGCTTTGACACTATCATCAAACTTTAAAACCCATGCAAGTAGAAGAATTGCCATGATTTCGACAATATTAGGCGAGCTCAGCAATTCCGAATTCCTAGTTCTTAGCGAATAAAATCTGCTACATTCCATACAAGAGATTAAATTTTTTCATAGCTAAAAACTAATTCCATAAACCCAATGTGATTCTCCCGCATCAGAGATCCAGCACTCACTAGCATTCCCTACACAAAAGATGCCATAAAAATCATACTGGTCTGCTTATAACAGTCATGCCTTGCTATCTATGCTCATCGGTTGTGGTTCCTTGGAAGCAGAATTCTGCAAAAAGAGAAGCGCATCATGAACTGGTCACCAAACATGATGGAGCTGCATAGACTCTAAAGATCACAAAGCTTGAAACTTACATTTGAGTTGACATCCAACTTATTTAACTTGGCAAATATGTTCCCATAGAATTTCGCATCCTTCTTATTGTATTCCTTAACTTTCTCCTTCAGAGCTTTGTATTCAAGTTTCACGTCCCTTGTCATCATAAAAAAGGTACAACCTTCAACACCATGAAAGAAATGCAATAGATTTGGACACCAAGTACAGCAGAAACAATACTATACCTGTTTGCAGGATCAATCTCAAGAGCTTTTTTAATGTCAAATTCAGCCAGATCAAAATCCACCATGTTAATATATGCTTGAGCTCTCCGGTAAAGAGCTTTAACATTTGTACTCTCGGTCTCCAACACCTAAAGACACAGATCATTAAAAAGGTAAAGCGGGGTCAACGAAAATGAAAAAGCCAGAAGGGGTATTCTGAATCTAATGGAACCTTGGTACACAGCTTCTCCGCCTGCTTGTAATCTTTCAGTTTCAACTTGCAAGCTGCGTTATTTAAGTTACAAGTGATCTTCAAAGCTTTTGACTGTTTCTTTTCCTCCTCGCTAAAGTTAGTATCATATTCAATAAATTTAGCAGCCTGCATTTTATTTAAAATTTTGCTGTTAGGCAAAACTGGATCAGAACCCAGCAATTAATTCTTTACTAAGTAGGAGCACCGTATGACTTGCATACCTTTTCGTATCTCTTTGATGCTCTTGCATATTTACCAGCCTTAAACAGCGCATTTCCTTCCTCTTTCTTTTTTCCGGCAGCCTCAATTTTCTCCGGGGTATTCATATCCCATGATTCCTTTTCCTACAGGCCACATTAAAGATATGAAAATACAATTAGTGGCTGGCAGAAAAGAGTTATTATATGAAAAATTATGTCATATGACATACCTTCACAAACGAAACAAGCTCAACCTCATAATACACAGTTGAATTGGGAGGAACAATACCCAAGTCTTGCTTTGATTCAGATGAACCGAAGGCATACTCGGCCGCAATTATAAGAAGTGCCACTTCACCCTTCTTCATTGACATGACAGCTCTATCTAGCCCATCAATAACTTGTTCTGTTCATGGCAGATCAGCAGTGAGTGCAATCAAATAAGGAATTACAGACAACCAAGAAAAACACCAAATTATAATGGCAATGAAGTAGTCAGGATGCATACCTTCATCTGTCTTAAACTCGAAAAGGTCATCTTCATTTTCTCCATCGTGGCCCTTCTTTAAAAAGACTGTGCCATCTTGCAGCTTGCCAATCAATTTCACTACAGGAGGCCAATTCAAAGGAATAGTCACATTATCGTGTATTTAAATTAAAAATTCAGATGTCTGCAACACAATAGTTAGTCCTGAGTAACTAACATTTAACCACAGCTCCTTCATTGGGTTTTTCATATCCTTCCCCTTCTTTCAAGATCTTCTTTATAACTTTCTTATCATCAGTGACACTTGAGACAGTCTTCCATGAGACTAACTCCAAGTTAATTTGCAGAGTAGCATTAGGTGGGACAGCTCCTCCATCAGTAGAGGCAGGTTTACCTTTCTCCCCAAAGCCATCTGCAGAAAACAAATTAGACATGTTATTGACACAGCTTTAACTACATACAAGAATGTTTCTTAGAAGAACCACTTACATTGTGGCTTCACAGTCAACTGGACTTTTTCTCCTTTCTTCATAGTTTTCACAGCCTTTGCAATAGCCGGGCAGAAGTGTCCTGTCCCAATAAGAGTGTTAGTGCACGATAGTGCATCTATAAACCTTGCAAACAAGGTGCTACTATGAAATCAAGGGGTTACCTTCCTGAACAGCAAACTCCACTCCATCTGATTTTCCAATCAATGAGCCATCTTCAAGCCGAGCTTCATACTTGACTGAATAAAAAGATCAAAGGAAATGCTCACTCAATGCTCCAGTACATAAATACACTCAGACCTCTGATGAAACTAAAAAACAATAGATACCTAGAACTTCGTCAAGATCCTTGGGGTTTTCCCATTTCTCTCCCTCGGTAAGGATCTTCTTGAAGATACCACCATCCTTGCAGATGTCCTTTACACTCACCCATGATAGCAGTTCAACATCGAATTGGAGAGTGGCATTTGGAGGGATAGTCGGAGGAGAACCAGACTCCCCATAAGCCAGCTCTGGAGGAATGGTGAAAATGGCATTTTCACCCTTTTTCATTGTCTTAATACCTTGATCCCATCCCTTAATTACTTGTCCTATGAGGAAAGAACGGCAGCATCAGCAAAACATGCAACAATATATCACACATCTTGATTCACAAAACAGAGATATGTCGATACATGACAGTTCCTCATAAAGAAAAAGTCATAACTTCTTGGTTTTAATAGGGCTTTTATTAATCAATAATCTCCAGTAACTAGTAAACTTATGAAGGAAACCAAATTCAAAATCATGAATAACTTACTCACAAATCCAACTGTACATATTCTTTTCCGAATACACACATGCATGGAAACACATGTACACACATGCATATGTGAGTGTGAATATCAACTCTCAATCTCTCACAGATATATTGTATATGCGTGCATATGCAGTAAACATCAATATACATGCTGCTGTATAACTATTTCAGATTCTCATGAACAACTTCCGAATCATATAGTATCATAAGGCTCCGTAATTATATGGTCTTAGTGCAAGCTCCTTGCACATCAATGAGAAAAACAAACTGACGGTATCAGTATATTTAAAAGTGAAAAGCTCAAGAAATTCACAAGGTCCATTGGTCGCGAAGCAAAAAGCAATTCTTTGAAGTGAAGCGCACCATCACAACATTAGGAAGAATACTAAACATATGTGAATTTGGTAATATAATGATTAACTTGCAATTAAGATAATTAATTTGTATCTCCAATATGCAATAATGATACCCACATACTCAAGTTATAGTGATCCTATTCGCATCATTATTTGAAGCACACATTTAAACCAAGCGCATGGGATATCCCCTCACACCATTATTTAGACCAAGCGCATGGGATATCCCTTCGCATCATTATTTGAAGCACACATTTAGACCAAGCGCATGGGATATCCCCTCACATTGAGGGGACAACAGGATGGCTCTTCATAACATTGGACGGAATAGACAAATCAGGCCCTCTTGATGGCTTGGTACAAGGTTAGCTTGCAAGGAAGTCCAGCACTAACACAACGTCATATTTCTTAATACTAGAGGACTTCGATAAAATATTCAATAAATGTTTTAACTCATTGATTTTCATTCAAGCAGAAGCAAACATATTAACACGGAAATAAATTTCATTAACAATGTCGATTTACTACAAATATTCTATAAAAGACCTTCGTCTACGAGAAAGAAAGCAATGAATGTTAAAAAGGTAGAGGAAGTTTTTCCAACCTTGACCGAGAGTAAACTTGAAAGGAGTCCCCCTATCACGACTGGAATCGAACTTGGTCCCATCAAGCAGAGTCCCAGTATAATGAACTGAGAATTAATTGAAATCACAAATATCAGCACAAAAAAAACAAATTGAGATTAGTTAGCATCGTAAACAATTTTTTTTAGTAAGGCTAAGATTAACTTACCTTCGACTTCATCTCCAGGTTCAGGAGTGTCCCATTTTTCACCTTCCTTAACAAGCTTCTTCTTCAAACCTTCTTTACCGATCTCCTTCTCTTCGCCGACTTTCATTATCGGACTTTCATCCGGCAGATCCATGTCCTCATCCATCGCCGGAATATCAAAACCCTCATCCATTCGAAACAAATGCTATTGAACTCAATAAAGCAGTGAATCTCGAATGATTGACGTTGCTCAGTGAAGGCGTGGAGGAATGGGTCTTAAATTAATGGCGTAATGGAGAGAGTGTGCAATAGGCTTTAGGTTCTAGAGACTTCCAATAAGGTTTTTTAGTAGATTGAGTTTGAGTCACCAATCGCAAATGACGCTTCTAGAATCTCGAATTTTGACGAAAAATAAGGGGTTAGCTTTGATCTAAATCTAACGGCAGTCCTTTGAAGTAGGGTCCACAGTGTTGACTACTTGCCCTTTCAAGTATCATAAATGGAGTTGCTTTGTAAAATAGGACATGTTAGTGAACTAGTTACTGGGTTAACCGAAAGATGAAATTCTTTAGGTTACTGACCACAATGTAAGTTTCATTTCGAGTCCAGAACCAAAGTGGCTTTTTTGGACTCAAAATACAAAAATATGTGAAAAAAATAAGTTGCGACCATTTTATGTATAGTGCATGTCGTTAAGGTATAACGCATGTCATTCATGTGTTATACTTCTTAATTGACTGACCCACAATAATTGATGAATATAGCGCATAGGTTTACTGTGCTATATATAACGCGTTTAATTAATGCTCTATACCCTCCAATTATTGTACCCTCCACATGTTTTTTGCTTATTTAAGGAGTTTCATTCTTTCTTCAAAAATTCGGTCTTCTGCATCCTTTTACTTTTCTTTTACTCATTCCAAAATATTTGTTTACTTAACTTTTTCCACATTTTGCCATAATGTCTGGAGAGTGAAAAATTAAGGTTGCGTTATATGGGGGGAGGTTGTCGTGGAGAATAACTCAATACACTATAGTTGTTCTCAACAGTGTGTTGTTAAGTTGTCACTTACATTAGAGTACGATAGATTGGTATCGTTGTTATATAAAAAAATGAGTGTGAAGAAATGTTCGGTTAATATTAAAGTAACCAGAAGATATCCATATTCTCTTATTCAGCAAGAGGTTGCTTGTTATGTTGAGTTTAACTTCAAAGACAATGAAACTCTGAAAGATTTTTTGAGGATTCTGGATGAACATCGGGAACTTCCTGTGATAAAAATGTTGAACATGTATGTCAAGTCTGAAGACGTTTGCAATATTAAGGCTCCTTAAAATAAGGATAACCCTCAATCATCGGGTGGTATTTTTGGAGCAGTTTTATCTGAACAGGTTCCGTTTGAAAGAGTTTGGCCAGATCTAAACATATCTCCACGGACGAATAAGTTGCGGGGACATAATTTCTCTCAAGTTTACATAATTCACACACCGAGTGGTAAATTTCAATTTTCCTTTGTCTTAGTATTTTTTATATATATCATATTCGTACTAACACTCATATATTCTAAAGGGGTTACCGGCCAGATATGAATTTTACAAGTTATGTGTCACGACCCAAACCGAAGGGTCACGACGGGCACCCGATGCGTTACTCAACCGAGTACCAACGTAACATATCTTTCTTATCGTACTATCATTAGTAACTAGGCCAGCATGGCCACGACTTGTAATGTATAACTATAAGTGGGAAAGTACTATATCAATGAACCATTTTTCTTAAAACATGAATACATATGGGCCGTCACGGCCTTTGACATACTGTCCAAAATGAACCTCTGTCTACAAAGTCTCTAAGAGTATTTGACATCAAATAGGATAGGGTACCGACCTACCTATAAGTATGTAGCAAATTTCTGACATGATGGCTCATAGACTCGGCTGCACTCCGAAAGAGGTGGAGTCTTACCGATCTTTCGCTGAATGCTAACCTCGTCTACTATGAGGGCTCGTCAAACTGATCGCCTATACCTGTAGGCATGAATGCAACATTTCCAACAAAAGGACATCAGTACGAATAAGGTACCGAGTATGTAAGGCACATAAATAAGTATATAAAAGACATGGATGAAATATGGAGTAAATGACTTAACTTGTAAGTCTGAATAACTCTGTAAATCATGAAACACTTATAGTATCATGCATATGCATATAAATATCATGTCGTGCATAGGTACATGATTCATAACATCATCAAGCCTCTGAGGGCATCCCATCATATCATCTCGGCCACTGTGGGCAAAATTATCAACGTATATCAGCTGATCAGGTGGTGGTGCATATATAACGACGTAACATTTTTTCATATCCCATATACATACATATATACGCGTATATAATGTCATCTGGTCGCGGGTCAATGTACATGTATAAATGAATGTAATGCATGAGAAGTACATCAATAAAATCTCTCGGAACGTCATAAGATCATTATGCCTTTGATTAATATCATGAAGTAAACTTTATCAACTTACGTATTTTCTAAGACTCGTGAACAAATGATAAAATAATAGGACACATGGGGAATCAAGAACATAGGCATCTCTAGTACTTCTATGAATAGAGTCATTTATTGGAGTTGATGCATTTGCTCGTTTCGTTTGCTCGTGTGGATCATGGCAAAAGAAAAGAAGGGATAGCCTTAACATACCTGAGCCGATTCTCTTGACAATCTCTCTAACACGCGTCAATTGCGGCAACACATAATGGCAGATCGAATTAGAGGAAAAACCATATGATATTCTTGATATCATAGCATGTTATTTCTTATTCGACTAATATTAACTCCATCGAAAAATAACACTTGCAATGATGAATAACCATTAAACCCCTTAATCACCAACGTTGCTGGTCTAAGTTATAAAGTGGTAAGAATGCCATGACTTCCTTCTTATTCTCCAAGTTATATTACTAATAAAGAGACCCAACTAAGGTACTTATCCAATGAGTCTTACGTGTAGACAAGACATTTTAGGTCTTATGACTCATTATTTATATTGGTGCCACCTTGGAACTTGACTTAATGCCATGTGGTAGCCCTAAAAAGATTCTTATCCACTTAATTCTACTTAATATCACAATTATCCCCATAATTAATCAATTATCCACATAATTAATAATTATCTCAAATTACTTAAAATACTACTCACTTTCAACACACTTTATATATCTTACTATCATGGTCATGAGGTACCTTGTATGGTACTAGTCCATAAATACCGGGTATTTTAGCTCGGGTAGTATTTTATCCCAAATTGACAACCTTCAACGAAATTCATTTTCTTTGATTCGTTTACCCTTTAACCTTCACAAATTTACTTATCACTTATTTGAAATAGTGTAATACTTATAATCCCAAAATAAATCTCATTCCCGAACTTACGACGAAACTTTAACGTATGAAAATGCGGAATGTACCATCTCATTTCCGAGCTTACATCAATTTACTTATGGCGTACTTCCACGTACAAAAACATAGGGTGTAATATTATGAACCAACAAACAATTGGAATATGCCCAATTTTGGTGTTTTGGATCATAGAGGTCCATCCGAGAATCATCAGTAACTCGATAATGTGCATCACGGGATATCAACATATTATGAATTGTAAGTTAAGAGATAAAGTTAATATTTAATGTTGGGATGAATTTGAGAAACTCATTACTTTATTGGTCGTGCTGTGAAAACGAGCAACTTGAAGGTCATGTCCTTACTCAATTGCCCGAAGACATATTTAATCAGGATCTGGTAAATGCACAGAGTCAAGAAGATAATAGTGATTATGACAACAATACTGGTGAGTCTGGAGATGATACACCCTTCCCTGATGAGGGCGACGATGATGATGAAACGCACTTTGCCGATGAGAATGAGCAACCTGATTTGCCGAGGGAGCATGATGCCACCAATGAGCATGCTCTATCTATGCAGACTCTACCTCCCATTAGACCCAGAGTGTACAAGTCCCATGTCCCTTTCATTCAAGGGTGATTCCCTACCTTGATCAGTTATCCAGTATGCCGGATGTGGACGCCCTCACAAAATGATCTTGATGACATTCAGACATCAATGTGGGATGAATCTAGACCAACTGTGTTTTCAAAGAATATGCTTTTTGCTGATAAAACACGCCTTAGCAGGTCGGTGCAAATATACAGCATAAAAGAGTGTCGTGAGATCGAAGTTTATGAGTCATCTCCCCGAAAGTATATAAGGGTTATTTGTCGTAGATGGTTTCAAGGTTGATGGATGTTGCGTGCCAGAAAGTTGAAAACAAATATGTGGATTGTGGGGAAATACATTGGCACCCACACTTGTGACTTGGACATATTCAATGGGATCATTTTAACTTGAATGTTGACTTGATTTCAATTCCACACATTGAATCGTCCATAAGGTACAAGATTAAAGAGTGTATAACATCTGTCCACCAGATATATGGTTGTACCATTACCAAAAGAAAGGCATTTCTCGGGCGTAAAAGTACGTTTGAGATTGTTTATAGTAATTGGGATAAGACATTTGCCGCTCTACTCAGGTACATGGCTGCTTTGCAACACTTTAACCCCGAGATTGTTGAATGGAAGCTTGATCGGAGTCGTTGATCGCTGTTGCAGTAGATGCTAATGGAAGCATATTTCCCCTTGCAATTGCTATTTGTGCCAATGAAAATCAAGAGACTTGGACATTGTTTTTGAACCACTTGACGGAGCACATTGTCAGACAATGTTCAGGTACTTATCTAGTCGATATTCTCTCAAGAAG
Organism: Nicotiana sylvestris; assembly: GCF_000393655.2. Classification (NCBI taxonomy): domain Eukaryota; kingdom Viridiplantae; phylum Streptophyta; class Magnoliopsida; order Solanales; family Solanaceae; genus Nicotiana; species Nicotiana sylvestris. The sequence continues at coordinate 53,943,713 of NC_091065.1, forward strand.
AAAATATGTGCCCCAAATTCGAATAGGGATGACCTTATATTCATTGTTGGTAATTTTGGGGGTGTTGCCGCGTTGGGATTGGAAATGTGGTGAAGGCTACTACACATTGGAAGTCATCGACATGCTCGTGGAATTTGACAAGATTTTTAGTTAAGTACTTTAAAGCTCCGCGATTGTTACGTAGACATACTCTTGGTATCCACTATCATATACTTTTGAGGTAGAAAAGACAAAGAAAAAAACTATCAATGTACCAGAATTTAAAAGTAATGATGGCAAAACCATCTTGGGAGCTCATCGTCCATCCACTTAACTTTAGCAGAGGAAAAAACTAGTGACAAAAGGAAACACACGTGAGGCGTCATTTTGCCAGCAGCCAATACTTTAGTATCTAAATTATCAAAAAGAAGCAAATACAACTATTAGATAACCTAAAAATAGATTCGTAGAAGTCGCCTCCATACTTAAGCTAATGAAGAGTGTAGAGACATCGTTAAGTCACAGTTCACTATCAGCTGCTGATTTCTTTCCATTCACAGCAACCAGTTCAGTGTCGAAGACAAGTGTAGCACCACCTATAAGTTTGAACAGATAAGAAAATATTGAGATACGACTCTAGCCTAACTAAAGGAAAAATACACATAACAAGGGAGAGTACAAAATTCAAGCAAGAAGTAAAATAAAGTTACATTCTGGATAACGGATAGATGTTGCATCATATGTTCTTAAGCAGCATTAAACCCGCATGCCGAATACAGCCTACTGCCCCTCCCCCCACCCCCACTGTCTCTCTCTATATATAGAGGAATCATGGAGGTGAATTCAGTTATTAATCCAGACAGCGGACCCAAAATTACTTTGAAGAAAAACCTTTACGATGCTTTGCTACTGTGGCAAATCACATATAAATCAAAAACAACGCCAGCAAAGACAGTTCATTCTGGGCGAGACTTTTACAATATTTGGCAAAACTCTGGAACATTTTTTCGAATTTTTGTTTATTTCCAAGTTTTTGAAGAAGAAGAAAAGAGACCTCCAAGCTGGAAAATTGAATGTCACCAAACAACACTTTTTGAAAACTAAAAACAATTGCAAGAAATGTTTGCAAAATCCTATTGCAACTTCTCCAAAAACTCAAAAACAAATGAAAAACCTTATTAGATGGAACAGAAGAAATGCCACTTAGGATAGTACATTTACAGCTACTGAAGCGCAGACTATTAAAACCATTTGTTCATAATTAGAAATAAACACCGGAAAATAGTTGACCAGTGTACCAAAGGATAATGCTTAAAGCTTGTGGTCTGTAGGGTTAGCTAATGCATTAAGCAAAATTTAAGTTACTAAAGAAGAACCGATGTTACCTGGGATCTTTGGTGGAGATCCACTCTCACCATAACCAAGTTTAGCGGGGATCTTCAACTTTCGCTTCTCTCCGACACACATTCCAAGAAGTCCTTGATCCCAACCTGCATGGCGACATTCATTATCAAATGGCTTGTTCTGTTCTTTTGTTAACTAACTCTTTAAGGACAGCTTACCATCATTCACATAATGTGATTTTCATAAAAAGTAGTAATATTCTATATATCTCCAGTAAAAATCTATATTTGTCTATGTCCTTAAAAGAGACACTGTGGACTGCCAGAGTATTATATTTAATGATTAATAAAAGGAAATTCAGAATAGGGAAACATAATTCTAGCTTATATGAATTCGTACTATAGACTACTTTACTTCATGAGGATTAGATGTGTTACCTTGAAGGAACGGACATAAAAAAAAGGTTCCCATACTCCATGTGGAGCCAAAGGCCCAAAAGGGCTCATTTCTTTGAAGAGACGCACAACAACAAAACAACAACAACAAACCAACAACAACAACAATAACAACCCAGTAAAATCCCACAAGTGGGTCTGGGGAGGGTAGTATGTACACAGACCTTACTCCTACCGGGATAGAGAGGCAGTTTTCGATAGACATTTGAAGAGACACACACTTTACAATTTTATGGTTTCAGTTTGTCAGATTATATTTACATCTCAAGCTGTTTTTTCTTTTTCTTCTCTAGCTAAGTAACAACCAGGCTATTCTTTTTCCAACTTTCACTTTGGTGTAAGAGAGAATTCTTTTGTTAAGCCAACTTTCACTTTGGTGTATTATAAATGAAAGATTTTTTGACATATCAAAGGAAAAAGTTATACAGTCCAAGGTATATTCATAAGCTCCCACAAAGTAAAAAAGAACTAAATCTTGAAAAGCAAGAGACAAAAACAATAAGCCATCTTTTATTTTGTCACCACTACACACCCATTTACTGTGTGCGAATATTAGCGCTTATCATTGTCAAGAACTCATTGACTTTTCCCTGAGATTCTAGTCCCTAATATGCCTCCCACAACCGCTGCCAGTTATCATTGAGGGAAACCAACAAAGAAGAAAAAGAAAAACAGAAAATGCACCAGTGTAATTATTTCACATGGGCCATAGTTCCAAAGGATTAGAAATAATGTACAGTGGGTATTGATTAGAAGAACGCAACACAAACCTTTAATCACTTGACCACTTCCAAGCTCAAACTCAATGGGGTCATTCCTCTCATAGCTGGAATCAAATACAGTTCCATCTGTAAGTTTTCCCTGCAGGCACAATAAGATATAGGGTAAATCACTTGGACATTACCTTTAGTTCAACAACAACAACAACACACTCAGTAATATCCCACACCGTGAGGTCTCGGGAGGGTAGCGTGTACACAAACCTTACCCCTACCTTGACCTTACCCCTAGCTTGTGAGGATAGAGAGGCTGTTTCCAATAGACCCTCGGCTCAGAAAAGCATAAGCACCACATTAATGAAAATATAGACAAGAAGGACAGTACCAAAAATCCATATAAAAGTAAAATAAAAACAACAAGAAAGTAAGGTGATCAACAATGAGAAAACAACGGTTAGTCATAAGAACCTACTACCAACAGAAAGCGAGACTGAGTGCCAATACTACTGTTATGAACACTCTAGAATACCTACTCTACTACCCTAATCCTCGACCTCCATATCTTCCTACCAAGAGTTATGTTTTCGGTCAGCTGAAGTTGCGCCATGTCTTGCCTAATCACCTCTCTCCACCTCTTCTTTGGCCTACCTCTATCTCTCCGTAAGCCCCCCAATGTCAACCTCTCACACCTCTTCACCGGTGCGTCTGTGCTCCTCCTCCTCACATTATCTCTAGTTCAACAAACCTAAATCAACCTCCCCTCTTACTTAGAAAATACAAGAAACTGCTCTGCAGTTTAAAGTGTTCGCACATATACCCGTTAAATATAAATATGCCCGTTAAATATGGATGAAGTCAGCAAAATATTGCCACTGGATTGCCTAATTTCAACCACTGACCCTCCCTCCCCAATCCTTTCCCATATGTTTATCACATATGCCAATGATAATGCTGCCGTCCTTCCTTTGTCACATGACATTTCCTTCATAGTTCCTGATTGGCATGTATTCGTTACTCCAAGTTCCTTGTGAGTTTTGTAAGACATGGAATGCCTTTCCCATATACATACAGTTAATTTGAGAGGAACTAAGCTATCAAAGCCATAAGTTGAAACAGAACCAAACAAGCAGGAACAAGATGAAGACAAGTGAGAGAGGATGGTTCAATCAAGATAAAAGTTTTAACTTTCTTTTGATCATTCAAGTGCCCCTAAGTTAGTTCGCTATTGAAATTAAAAGGAATCTGAAAGAGAAATGCCACAGGACCTAGCTTCTTCAAGCACACCTCCTCTTCTAGACCCCAACCCCCCTTTTCCCCTTCAATCATTATGTTTCTGATCCACGCATTTATAGGCTTTCATTTTTTATAAAAGAAATTGTGGTTTTGATCCAATGCTGAAATGTGCATGTTATCAAATAGATTTATTTTGTGTAAATGATTGACCTGCCTCCAAAGCTTTCTTTAGAGAAAAAAAGAAGAAGAAAGCAACTTTAGAAACAAGGAAAGGAAAATGAAGCTTAATAACTGAGGAAAGAGATGGAACTTTTTGCAGAGATTGAGTTGGTCCTAAGGAAAGAAAAGGACTGTGTAAAAAAATCTGAATAATCAAGTGAAATCTTTCACCTCACGACCCCATTCTCATTTTCTACCCATACGCATGAATATAACTCTCCAACATAATTGACAAAAACCCGGTAATCAATGTAAGGATTGCCATTTTTTTTGGGATAAAGCTAAGTAAGGATTGCCTTAAAAGAGTAAACACAATAATTTACTATCTACCATTAGGGATTGCAATAAATTAGCTACACAATAATTTACTTAGTGGCCAACTTTCCCTCTATCCACAATTAGGAGCTTTTAAATAGTAAAGTAGAGAAGCACTTCTACTCACACTGTAGTGTACTGAGACTCTATCACCCTTGTGAGCCTTAAGTTCGCAAGATTTTGGCTTGAACTGCAACATACCAAGAAAACAATAGGTTAGCGTTTAGACTATGGAATCACCAAATGGAGGAACTTGTGCACAATTTACAAGCATTACAATCAAGATTGAGAAACATAAAAGAGTGACGACTCTATAAATGCAGAGAGTATTTATTAATAACATCATAATAGTGAAACATTTGAGAACAAATAGTTAGTGAGATCCCATGAGAGTAACAATAATCAATGTTTTTCTCCAGGTAGCTGTGGCACTGGATTTGATTAATTTATGCATACTTCATTCAAGGAGAAGTAGGTCACAATTTCACGGACACAGCAACACAGTTACTTTACTGCAAACTGGATCACTAATACATGCAATGCTCCGTGAGGGACAAAAACATAGATATAAGTCCCATAGCATGACAAAATATATTTAAATGACGGACGAATATGGAATGTAAGAGACGTGTAACAGAACGAAAGAATGCTTATCTATTTTTCTCTTGTTCACCAATTGTTCTCTGCCAAATACACTATTAGTCATAGGTATGAACCACCAAAAGATACTAGCTTTTCATGCTCTCTATCCACTCAGGTGTGTGAGTATACAGTTAATGTATATTCAAACTTGGTGAGGGGATTCACTCGAAGCAATTAAAGAAACAGACCCCCTCCCCCCATCTCTCTGTGTGCGGAATCGCTCTATACAATTCCGCTAAAGCTAACAGTATAGAGCAAATATGACTCAATTCTCAAATCATTAGTCTAAAGCAGAATGGGGTACGAAATGACGTGTGCAACCTAAGACTATGCTCCTTTTAAATTTTTAATTAAATTAAATACCTGCAACCTAAAACTATGCCTGATTCTAGTATCCTCCAACGCGAGCTTCTCTCTTCAGAAATTGAAAATATTAGAAACTTGAAATACAATAGTCCAATTATCATCGAGAGTTCTTTAATTGAAGAAGTTCAAACAAACGAAACTTAATACTATATAAACAAAACGCAGTTCATTCTTTAATCAGTTATAAGTACCACGAATCGAAGAATAGAAATGCCAAAAGTTTTACCTTCACACCGATCTGCAATTCCGTAACATCACCGGACTTCTTAGCCGTAACTGGAAAATACAAATCGAAACTTAGACCGTATTTGACAGTATTCCTATTGACTTAATATTTGATTTTTAGCTCAAAAGAGAAGAAAAGAATTTTAGCACGTTGAATATCGCATTAACAGATCTGATACAAAAATCAATAGCGTGTCGTATAATCTTCAAAGAGATTACCTATGGTAATAAGAAGAAGAACAAAGAGAACTGAAGCGGCATTGAATGCGCGGCTGAATTTCATTGTCGATTCTGTTTCTTCACACTGCGAATCTCCTCTTGTTCTTACTTTCCTTCCGCTAAATATAAAGGCAGATCCACAATAGCCACCGCGGATCTCCAACGTAATAAAAGAACCACGGAACCAATCATTATTTTCCACGTCATTGATCATGAAATCCGCGCGGACCAACAGTACAATGTCGTCCCTGTCATCAATAAAGGGCCCAATTAATTAGGGAAAATGACATCCAAAAAACTTCACCCAATGTCCCTTCATGTCCTATATTTAACTTTGATCCCCGTTAGAGGAAATGAGCTTTTTCATGGGCATTTACAATTATTTTTTTTTAGATTTTGTACATGTAAAAATAAATTCTTCATGTGTAAAAAGAGATAAAATCGTAAAATTAAAAATAAGTTTGTAAAGACTCTAACGATGGATGTACTGACGCGCCACATCCAAGGGAGGTGTCGTGGTGCATGCTATTTGCAGATGATATTGTACTGACTGACGAGACGTGAGACGGTGTCAACACGCAATTAGAGGTATGGAGACAGACCCTGGGGCCAAGACAGAATACTTGAAGTGTAAGTTCAATGGCGAGACTCAAGGAAGGGAAGAGGGGGTGAGGCTGGACTCGCAGGTCATCCCTAGGAGAGTAAGTTTTAAGTACCTTGGGTCTATTATTCAGGGTATGGGGAGATTGATGAAGATGTCACACATCGTATTGGGGCGGGATAGATGAAATGGAGACTCACTTTCGGTGTTTTGTATGACAAGAAGGTGCCACCGAAACTTAAGGGTAAGTTCTACAGAGTGGTGATTAGACCAACGATGTTGTATGGGGCTGAGTGTTGGCCAGTCAAGATCGCTAATGTCTAGAAGATGAAGGTAGTAGATATGAGAATGTTGAAATGGATGTGCAGACACACCAGGTTAGATAGGATCAGAAATGATATTATTCGCGACAAGGTGGGTGTGACCCCTATTGAGGACAAGATGTGTGAAGCATGGCTTAGGTGGTTTGGTCACGTGAGGAGCAGGAGCACATACACCCCGGTGAGGATGTGTGAGAAGTTGACATTAGAGGGCCTATAGAGAGGTAGAGATAGGCCAAAGAAGATGTGAGAAGAGGTGATTAGGCAAGACATGACAAATCTTAGGAATGTATGGAGGTCGAGGATTAGTGTAGTAGAGTAGGTAGTCTAGAGTGTTCATGATAACGGTAGTATTGCCACACAGTCTCACTTTCTGTTGGTAGTAGGTTTTTATGACTAACCGTTGTTTCCTTCATTGTTGATAACCTTACTATCTTTTTGTTTTTATTTTGCTTTTATGACTTTTTGGTACTGTCCCTTCTTGTCTATATTTTCATTAATGTGGTGCTTATGTTTTCCTGAACCGAGGGTCTATTGGAAACAACCTCTCTACCCTCACAAGTTAGGGGTAAGATATGCGTCAATGTTTTAAAAGGCGGGGGCGCGAGGCGAGGCGTTTTACCTCTGACGAGGCGAGGCGTAAGTCTTGAGACATGGGGCGTAAGTCCCACATATCTTTAAATTTTACTAATTCCAAGAATTTTAAGAAAGTATAAAATAAAAAATAATTATAAAAATTACATTAAAATCACAAAATTATAACAAATAATCTATTTAAAATATTTATAAATTATAATTCAAATATGAATAATGCGAAAAGTATGACATATATCATAACATGCAAATTAGCAACTCAAACATCAAAAGTAATGTATTCGATATGAAATCTTATATGTATCTCTTAAGGACGATATTATAATTTTATATTTTTCTTAAAATACTCCTTTTATTTAATATGCTTTCTATTTGAAAGAGAATTTATATAAAAACATAATTCACAATTTAAATATGATTCTCTAGCATCAATTATTTTTAAGTTTCAACAAGTTAATAAAGTGACACATAATTCACCATATGTTACCATGATAACTAATTATTTGTAAATAGTTACTAGCTAATACTGAGCTATTAAATTAATAAGTATTGTATCTCGTAAACATGATAAAGATAATTATAAAAAAATTATGGATCATATTATATAGTAAAGACGTAACAAAAGTTAATAAGTAAATACTTTTTAAAATGAAAGATTTATTTAAAATTAACTATCATAGTAGTCTTAGTGGATAGTGTGTAATAATTTTTATTTTAATTATGACATAAAATACTCTCAACTTAATGATTTATGATTAAGAAAAAAGTAATTTTGAATAGTCAACGATTTATTAAGAAAATTTGAGGATTTACAAGGTTAATTACATACAATTGCATAAAGTTCTATTAGGCGAGCCCAGTACGTTGGGCGTTGGGCGTGTCCGAAGCGTAAGCCCCGATGGCTGAGGCGTAAGTCTCGCGGAATTAAGCCTCACACATAAGCCCAGGGGCGTTTTACGAGTACTCCGCCCCGGGGCGAGTCCCGGACGAGTCTCAATTCTGCCTTTTAAAACAGAGATATGCGTATACACTACCTTCCCAGACCCTATAGTGTAGGATAATACTGGGTATGTTGTTGTTGTTGTTTTTTTTGTAAAGACTCATAAAACTGGATCATATGATACTCCATCAATTTCATCTCGTAAAATTTAATTAAATAGAACAAAAGTTAAATAAAGGCGAGAAAATCCCAAAGAGATCGAATAAGGGATTCAATACTGCGTCGTTTCATTTTACGCGTGGGAGATTCAAAAATATTTATTTGGCCTTCCTTTTACCAAAAGCAATTATGGAAGTTTTGGTAACTTGCCATAAACGAGCTCTCTCGCCATGCCATACATTCTCTGCTTTCCTTCCTTAATTCAAGCATTCAACACAAAGCCAAACCCTTCTCTCCTCTTTCTCCTCCTCTCTCACAAACCCTAATCATCGGAACAATGAGGTGACAGAGAAAGGTAGCCACAATGGGCAAAAAAAAGTACAAATTCTTCGAAATAATCCTCCTCTGCTACCTCCTCATAGCCATCACTGCCTCCGCCAATGATGGTTCCGCCGGCGATTCTGCCGTCATGGCTAAATTGGCTAAATCTCTTACGCCAACTCCTACCGGCTGGTCAGGTCCCGACGTATGTAAATGGCCTGGCGTTTCATGTGACTCTTCAGGCAGAGTTTCTTCAATTAGCCTCATATCAAAATCTGTTGCCGGTGAATTACCACCAGATCTTAACCAACTTTCTAATCTTCAATCCCTTAATCTCCAAAGGAACCGTCTTTATGGTTCGTTGCCTCCTTTATCAGACCTTTCTTCTCTTCAAGAAGTTCACCTTGATAACAATAATTTTACGTCCGTTCCTTCTAATTTCCTTAAAGGGTTAACAAGTTTAGAACATTTTTGCATTGATGAAAATCCCAGTCTTCCTCCGTGGACGATACCTGATAGTTTAACAGACTCATCATCCTTGGCTGATTTTTCAGCGTCTAATGCTAATATCATGGGTCAAATTCCAGATATTTTTGGGTCGTTCCCTAGTTTGGAGAATGTGAGGCTTTCTTATAATAACATAACGGGGTTTTTGCCGTCGTCTTTTGCTAAGTCTGGGATTAAAAACTTGGTGCTTAATAATCAAAAGAATGGGCTTTCAGGTAGGATTGATGTTCTTGGTTCAATGGAACAGTTGACTCAGGTTTGGATCCATGTTAATAAGTTTTCGGGCCCAATTCCTGATCTTTCTCTTTGTATTAATTTGGTCGATCTTCAACTTCGCGATAATACCTTGACCGGGGTGATTCCTGCTTCTTTAACTTCCCTTCCTAAGCTAGCGAACGTGTCGTTGCAAAATAACATATTTATGGGCCCAATGCCAGTTTTTAAAACAGGTGTTCAAGTGAATCTTGGGAATATGAACCATTTCTGTAATCCTAGTCCAGGACCATGTGATCCACAGGTAACTGTGTTGCTTGAGGTTGCTGGAGCTGTGGGTTATCCCATGAGAGTGGCTGAGTCATGGGCAGGTAATAATCCTTGTAAAGGTTGGGACTTTGTTACATGTGATCCTAAGGGCAGTGTGATTGTAATCAATTTTGCTAAACAGAATTGGGTTGGTACAATATCTCCTGCTGCTGCTAATCTCACTGCTTTGAAACAATTGGTCATGAGTGATAATAATCTCATTGGTCCTGTTCCAGCTAGCCTCACCAGTTTACCAGAGCTGCAGCTTGTCGATGTTTCAAACAACAATATTTCTGGGAAGATACCAAAATTCCGTCCCGATGTCATAGTGAAAACATCTGGTAATCCATTTATGGGGAAAGATTTGCCACCAAGTTCTCCACCCGGAAGTCCTAGTTCGCCTGGTGGGACAGATGATCCGTCTTCTCCAACAATAGGTGCACATAAAGCTTCTACGTGGGTGATTGTTGCTATTGTTATTGCTGCTATCATCTTAATCATAGTTTTGTGCTTGGTGATATATAAATACAAGCGTAATGGGAATTCAAAATTGAGTAAAGTTAAGACAGGCAAGGAGCAAAAACTGAAGAACAATTCCCCTAAAAATGTGAATGGTTATGGTGCTATTCCAAGCACGGCCAGTCAAAGTAGTGCTGCAAATAGTGAAATCTATATATATGATGGTGGGAATGTAACCATCCCAGTGGAACTTCTGCGAGAGGCGACAGACAATTTCAACGAAGAAAATATATTGGGACGTGGCGGTTTTGGGATTGTTTACAAAGGTAAACTCCATGATGGGACAGAGATTGCTGTGAAGAGGATGGAAGCTTCTATAGCTAGTAACAAGGGGCTGAACGAATTCAAAGCTGAAATTGAAGTACTCACAAAGGTTAGGCACAGACACTTAGTTGCACTTCATGGGTTCTGCGTCAATGGATATGAGAGGCTTTTAGTTTATGAGTACATGCCACAAGGGACATTAGGCCAGCACTTGTTTGATCATGAACATTTGGGATTTCCACCTCTCACTTGGAAGCAAAGATTAATAATAGCACTAGACGTGGCCAGAGGGGTCGAGTATCTGCATGGTTTGGCACAACAGAGTTTCATACATAGAGATCTAAAGCCTTCTAATGTACTTCTTGGGGATGACATGAGGGCTAAGGTCGCCGATTTTGGATTGGTTAAAAATGCACCTGATGGGAAGTACTCCGTCGAGACGAAGCTAGCAGGAACTTTTGGGTACCTTGCACCGGAGTATGCTTGTATGTACAACACTCCTTTACTATTGCATGAATTAGTTCAATTTAAACCACTAACACACACAGATCAAACAAAGGAACTACGCAACGACTAGCTTAACTATCCCTAATAAAACAAGCTAAGTATTTTGGATATTCATGTTTGATTAGGAATATGATTATTTATGTTCTTGATACATGTTGAGTTTACACGTGCTAATTATCCACAATTAGTTTCTGATATTATCTTTTTTCTGTTGAAACTAGCCACTGGAAGAGTGACTACAAAAATTGATGTCTTTGCATTTGGAGTGATGTTGATGGAGATGATCACTGGCAGAAAAGCACTAGATGAGAACCTGCCCGAAGACAGAAGTCATTTAGTCCCTTGGTTTAGAAGGATGGTAATGAACAAAGAGAACATTCGATACATTCTAGACCCATCCGTGGATCCAGACGAGGAAACTTATCAAAGCATCTGCAAAGTAGTAGAGCTAGCAGGACATTGTGCTGCTAGGGAACCATCTCAGAGACCAGATATGGGACACGCAGTAAGCGTCTTAGCTCCTCTGGTAGAGCAATGGACTCCAACTGCATCTAATGGAGATGATAGTTTCAATATTGACTTCAATATGAGCCTTCCTCAAGCCCTGCAAAGATGGAGAGCTAATGAAGATTCAATGCTTTCTGAAGACATGTATGGTGACTATACCACATCCTCAAGGACTTCAAAGTCAATTACAGCACTTAGGAAGGTGTCAGAGTGAGACGAGCATGTTTAGTTATACAAAGAAACACCAGTGGATTAAAGCGAGCAATGTAAAGATACTTGATTGTGAGGAAGGGACATGTATATTAATGCCAAGGAACCCAATGACATAGAGAGACACTTTTCTGTCTCAGGTTTTCATTTTTTCTCTATCTAATTATTCTTACTGTTCATGACATCGTAGTTTCTGCTTTTGTAACATAAAATCTCGGATCAGGTAGGCATTTGGGTTTATAGATTTTGAATTTCTGACAAGAATCAACAATGATGCTGGAGAGAAGGAACCACAAAGTTTCATATTATCATTGATTGACTCTGAATATCATTACAACATTGTCCATTGACGACCGTGCTACTTACTCTGAGAGCATAAACTGAAATACATATTGTCTACATACTGGGAGTTACTCCAATCAAACACTGCAGGTTTCTCTCTTGCTTCCCATAAACGTGACAAGGCACTAATGTCGAGCATTTAAGAACTAATTACTTCTAGTTTATAAGAGTTGATTAAAGAATTATGTTTTTTTCTTAAGTTGTTTCGAATTCCTAAGTTGATCAAATCTTCATTTTTCAACAATGTACTGAAAGAACCAGAAACCCTTGTGGTGGAGTGACACACCTGACAACGTACTTGCTTAGTGATTTCCAGCTTCAATCCCTTTTGGCCAAAAGGGCAAAAGCCAAGGAACCACTAGTAAAAGTTATAAAGAGCAAAAAGGGGGACAACTCAAGGCATCCATTAGATAATTAGCCGATGTAAGATCATTAACAAAAGAGACACCCTTGTAGGACAATTGTGGTGGTTTTGCTTGCAACTAATCTATATATCTCATATTGTTTTATAAGTTCACTGACAATACATATAACTTTTGTGCACCATCATGTTATGTTGACCTACAAGAACAGGTAATTTCACATAAATAGAGTAACTTATAAAATAGAATAACAACCTGCTCTATCCAGTAAAATTGCATTCATAGTGTAAAAATTCTTCATTGATGGTACATAACAAAAAGTCCTGCTCAATTTGTAAAAAATCACAAATATAAGATTGGCTATAAACGCGTGAGCAGACGTGAAGACTTGCAAATAAAGGAAATCATTTAGAAGGGATGGGAAGGAAATCTGAAGCAAGAAAAAAACTGAAGTTACATTCTGCAATATGATAATACCTCGAGATAAGAAGGTGCAGAATTTAGTCTTAGACTATGGCCAATGAATGCTCAATCTGGTATTACTCCATTTCAACATCTGACTCACATCCCCAACACTTCTAGATAACCATTTCCTCTGATCATCATTTTCAGATAGAATAATCACCCCATTGCTTCTCATTCGGAATCCCTATACCAAAGAACAATCACCCTTTTTAATCAGCAATTTGGCTAAACCTTTCAGCCAAGAGAATGGAGAATATTCAAACTACCAAGACCAGTAGGTGTATCAAAGTAGATTCTTAGTCCAGATTAAGAAAGTATAAACCATTCAACAAGGACTTGTAACTCTTGTCATTGATTAACCTATCCCTCTTCTTAAATTCTTAAGACGCTCAAATGCATCATTCTCATCCCATTGCTCCACATTTCCTCCGACACAGTTTTGTAGGTCAGCTGATCAGATTATAATAAATTGTCTAATAGCACCCCAATCCATCCTCTACCCATTGCAAAACTCTAAATTAAGATTATAAATCCTATATAATGTCCCTCCTTTTCTTATAAAACTTCAGTCCCTGATTCACCCTCCCCTTCTCGCACAATACATCGAATCGATTATATAACTGTTAATGTAGCTGAATAGGCATTGAGCTCACAAAGCCGCTTCATGAAAAAACCTGAATGTTCTCATCAACCTCAAGACACTTTTGAATAGGCCTAACTTATCATATTCAATGCAAATGTATCCTGAATTACCCCATAATTCTCATTTGTTTAGCTAACAATAAAACAGTAGTGTGTTGGAATTGAAATAACTAGGCGTCATGTGGAAGTTAATAACCAAACATTAGTAACGACAAATCAGACAAAATAAAAAAGAGAATTATAAGACTAAAAAATGCATAATAACCATTGACCTACATAAATTTATTAGTATAAAAGAAAAAGAAAAACGATTCCAAAAGAATAGCTTTTTCTCCTAAACAAGACTTTCTTAAAGACTATATTGTGAATGTTATTATGTGTCATTGCCTAAGAAAGAAGCCTCAATTCTTAAAAAGTACAAAACTTCTTCTGTTAGGGATATAGAAGATATTCCATAGATCAAATCTCATATTTGATGATTTGAACATATTTTTGTGAACATTATTTGATATAAAAATATATGGTATTCTTTTATCATAGTTATTATTAATTGTTTGATTAATTTGATAAGGTCCTTGATTAAATTTTGAGATTTGTCATTGTGATAGAGATCATGATAATGAGAGCAAAGTCTCTTACAATTTAATCTAAATTTATTCTTGATCGTAGGATTATTAATTTGGACATTAGTAATCCGGTTAGATCAATATTTATGTGATTGTCTTTATGGGATAAAGATTAGTTGATCTCATTAACTGAATCACATAGATAGATGATGCATATAGAGATATGATTATTAAACCGACTCATTGGATAATTCCTAATGGTTAGAATTACCATAAACTGTCAATAGGATATTCTGAAGAATGTGATGTAAGAGTTTCCTTTGACCTGAGATCGTCATAGTAATTGACAAGTTATTTGTTGTGCTTTAATACTAGACACTTATAGCCCTAGGGCGATAGTTGAAAGGATATTGGGTACGATTGAATACTTGTAGAATTTAGTGATTGATCAAGATGAAATCTGTCAACTCTTGGTAATGAGTTTAAGCTCCATGTTGTCATGAATTATAAACGACCAAATTAAGACATTGGTCAGGGCAATTGAATGAAAGAAGAAAAGAGTTTCTTACGTCATTCAATGGTCGATTATACTTGACATGAACATATTGTTGGTCGCCTATTAGGATTTGACAGTTGAACCATATCCTAGGGTAATCCAGAGCTATAAGGATAGAAGGAATTACTACATTATTCTTCTACTGGTTCTTGAGAGTAAATTGTATACTTCATGCTATCCGGTCGTTAAGGAGTGTTGCTAGACGCCACCCTTGATTAGTATATTGATGTGATCAATTTACTACCGGCTTAGTATTGAACCTATGGGGTCGCACACTAACGAGTGTTCTGATCTTTGTTAAAGGATTAATTACTTTATTATTTGATAATTAAATTAAAGAATTTAATTAGTCAAATAGCGTTATTAGTCCAAATGAAATATTATTGTATTCTTTGCTAGTACAAAGAATATAATTAATATTGTGAACAAATTGAAGTTTTCTATTTGGAATAGAAAATTAAATTATTTCTTTTGGTTGAAATATATATATGATATATTTTTTATAGTTATAATTAATGTTTATTTATATATAGGATATATAAATATTAATAAAGTATCCAATTTGGAATTGAGAGACGTTGGCTACGTGAAATCTATTTTTATGGGATTCCAACTTTCTATTAGTAAAGTATTATAATGACTTATAAGGAAAATCCAATAATTGGATTACTATCCAACTTTGACGTTGGACATGGAAAGTCCGTGTAGAAGGCTGCGGCCATTTAGAATAGGTTTTCGATTTTTAAATACAAAATTCCATGAAGTTTATTTTGGAATAAATTTTTACCCTAAGTAATTATTACCTCAACCAAATAGGAAAAGGGTTTATAGGTGGTGCTATGTTCATGATGAATAAGGAGTTTGGGCTCAAGGATGGCATTGGGCCATCTGAAGATGCAATAATTGGGCCAACTAGGAAAAGCAAAAGAACTAAAAGACCACCACAAAGACTTTCGGACTTTATATGGGATCCAGGTTAATGAATTGGGTACATTGGAATGAGAATATTAGCGAGGGCACACGAATGGTTAAATGGCCAAATAGTAGCACTAATGTGGGAGGCTAAATTTTTGTAAAAACTTTCTCTCTGTGGCCTCTCTCCCTCGACTATTTCTTCTGTGGCTCTGTCTTCTCATCCCCTTCTTTCTGTCCCTATCTTAGTTATGTTAATTTCTATCTTGTTATTCTCTAATTCCATGTATGAGTTTCAATTAATCAAAGATTAATTCTCAGTTCCTATTTACAATTGTGTTGTTTGTTAAATTCATAACATTGGTGCTTTCATTGAGAGTAATCCATGGTAGATTCCTCTGAGGCAGTTGTCATTTTAGATCGATTCACCGGTGGGAATCCAGCTGGCTGGATTTGTCAGGCAGAGTGGTACTTCAACTTTTGTCGTATCCCCAAGGATTGTTGGCTATCTCTCGCTTCATTCTACCTCGGCGACGATGCACTCGCTTGGTTCGACTGGCTTTACCGCAATGACCAGTTCTTTGATTGGAAACATTTTACTGAGAAATTGGTTATGCGCTTTCAGAAATGGGCGTCTGACCTATCTCTCACAGACTCGTTTTGACTATGTTCATTTTGAAATTTCGGTCCCTCCTAAAGCCCAGCGACCTGCCTTTTCTCCTATGAGCAATAGCCTCAATCCTTCTGATGGATTTGACTGTTCACCTACTGCTGATTTGGAGGCCAGGCTAACTAGTGATGACAATGCTCCAAAACCTCCAATAGAAATACCGGATGAAGAAGCTACAGCTATTGCGAGCAACGCTGTCCAACTGTTTGATGAAAGTTCCGAGAGGTACATTGCTGCAACTTCTCTTGATAATGGTGGCAACAAGAACAAGTTGAAGATGGATGAAATTTCAGGATCCTCAGTTTAACTTAGCTTCTTGTTTTCCTTTTAGAGCAATGTAATAGGGAGATCGGTTGAGCAGTAGCATCCTACAGCAGCATACAACAGCGCACAACAACAGCAAACACTACAGTCACACGGTAGTCCCAGCTACCAAAATTTCCCGAACTACATTGACCTGATTCCTGTTTCAGCCCAGGATATGTAGGAAACCTCTGAAGCAAAGGTTCGGTCAAATCTTTTTCAAAAAATGCTTCACACGGAGTATTCGGACGGGCAAAAATCGCTCGCTTATCTTTGCGCGAAAACCCTTCGTGTCTTCGTGCAAAGAGGGGCAGCTGTAAGCACGTGATTTTTGCTTTACGAGCAATCGCTCCAAAAGAAAATAAAAATAGTGACAAATGATTTCGCTGTACAATTTTTCGATCTTTCCGTGACATGTGTTGTTAGTCGTTTGTGAGTCTGTCCATTTTGCATCTAGTCCTTATCAAACAAAAATACAAAAAATATATGTGGCGTTAAGAGAAAATTCAAAAAAAAAAAAATATAAATATACGTGCATCGTCCGTTTTAGGTTGTGATTTAACTTACTTGGTATGATAATTATGTTGAAATGCCATATTGTTATTTGTTTTAATTTCATTTGTTTTATTAATTATTTTTATTTTTATTTTTATTTTTATTTTAAATTGGAAAACAAAAGAAGTTGAAATCAGTTGGGCCCAAAAAATAAGACAAAAACAGGCCCAAACCAACGATCTGACCCGGTCCAAACCCAGCCTGCCCAGGCACGGACTCAAACGACGTCGTATCGGCGTCCCCATTTGAAGCCGTTGATCTGATTCAAAGGAACGGTCCAGATCAGGTTGTCCAACTCACCTCAACGACGCCGTTTCAGGCAAGTTGAATCTGAGCCGTCCAACCTCATTGATCCAACGGTCCCTGGTTCCCTCATGACCCGACCTATTTAGCCGGTTTAACCCAACCCCTCACCTAAACCAAAACGACCCCGTTCCCATACCAAACGACCCCGTCCTGTTACCCACCAATAGATCTAAGCCGTTCAGATCACTTGATCTAACGGCTCCAATCTCTCTTCCCCTTCCATATATAAACTTGACCCTTTACCCCGCACCCCCTATCCGAACCCCCCCTTCCTTTCAGTCATCTCCTTCCCCGAACCCTGAAACCCCCAAACCCTAACGCCGCCCTGGTTTCCTTTCCACCAAAACCCGGCGGCACGAACGCCGGTGACCACCCCCTTCACACCCCTAAAGCATCCAACCACCCTGAACACGAATCCACTAACCACGAACCTCGAATCACTTTCGTTCGTCTCGAATCTTCATTTGAAGATTTGAGTCGAACCCGGATCTATGCCAAATCATCCCATCTTCATACCAGACACTCCCCTGACCTTCCTCGTGACCAAACCAAACTTGGTTTGGTCCGAATCTACCCACAACTCCCAAAAATCCAGATCTGGAAATCCAGACTTTAGAACACATGCACTTGGGGAATCCGGCCGGTTTGGACATAGGTTTGAGGTCTAATAGACCTTAATCAAGGTGTTCTCATGTGAGAACACCCTGATTAAAGTTTGTTCGGCCTCAAAAGTTCGAAGTCGAGTTTGATTTGAGTCCGTTTGATTTCAAACTTTTTCAGTAAGTTTCCTTTTCTCTTTGTTTGGTTCTAATTAAGTTGTCAGCATATTTCTTTGTGTTTGTTTGTTATTTTGTTATTTTTCATTCGGATTTCTTCCATCTCTGTTAAAGGCCTTTTATTTGGCCAATTGTCTTCTGTTTGTGTTCTGAATATACCCTGTGATATACGTGTTCATCAATTAGATTAATCGTCAAGCAAGTTTAATTCATATAAGTTCCCAGTGTTTGAACAAATTTATCTGAGGTCATTCGGGACTCTATACGTGTTGTTTATATGAACGATTGATTGTTATGTGTTACGATTAATATAGTCGAGTCGATATATGTCGTCAATTAGTTTCAATCGTTAATGGTAACAACTTGATTCGTATTGCTTATTTCTGCTGTGATCGTATTTGAGTCTCATTAGGAACTGAATTGTATTGCCTGTTGATTTTGTTCAAATTAAATTAAAAGAACATCTAGGGGAAAGGTTATAATGGCAGATTCAGATTTTGGTTTTTAAACACAATGCCATTTGGTTTGGACTGTGGGCAGCATGTGTATGGTTTGCTTTAAGGAATTAAAATAATCGGACAGCATGTGCTGTCAGATTATATTCCTACTGCCCATACTTTGTTTAAACAAACAAGTGATCAGTACACTTTAACAACCAAAAAGAGAGAGGGGCTGTCAGGGATTTCATGGGGGCTTGATTATTTAAAACAAGTGAGTGGAAAAGCAACATGGGGGGGGGCAATTTTGAGTTGTAAAACAGACTGTAAAGTGTTAAGGTTAGGCTATAAAAGAGGAGACCATCCGTTAGAAAAGGGGGTTCATTTTTTGAGTCTCGAGAGATACTGTGAGTAAGAAAATTGAAAAGGAAAAACAGAAATAAATTTCAAAACATTGTGAATGAGTATTGTCTAGAAGAAACTGTGTAAGAGTCCAGTTGGATCAGGTTGTCTTTGTGGTTTTGCTTTTCTGTCGTTTGCCAAGCTTTCTTGTGGTCATTGGATTTCTGTTGCTGTTACATTCAACATTCTGGGCTGTTATTTCCTACTCTGTTTTTCTGGGATTGTTTATTTGTTGCTCGACTCCTTGCTGAGCTTCATCATTGTTGGCTGGTCGTTGTTGCTGTGTTGTTGCTGTGAATCTGCTGTGCTGTTGTTTGCTGTGTACTATTCAGCTGATCCTTTTCCTTCTTCTTTTGTTCCTCTATACCAGGTACACAACTAATACTGTCCATGTAATTTGAAAGTCGAGCATGAATACAAAAGGGAAGATTTGAAGACATCTATGTCCACATGTAGTTGCTATATAGATGATTATGTAGTGTGTAATGGTTTACAATCTTGTTTGGGTATTGGAGTTGGTCCTTTCATATAGTGAATACAAAAAATGTAGTATGGTTTAATATCATATGTTGGTTAGGTTAACAGACAAAAGGATTGGCAGTATACTAGGCTATGTCTTGGAAATTAGTTGTGTTTTGTAATTAGCATTCTCTTTTAATGCATGTCAAAGAATAAAACTATCCGCCTTAGTTAATTTTCATTCTCTTTTGATAAACTGCCTCGTTATAATTATCAAGCCACACCCTTATAACAATTAGCACAAGTCCGCGCCCCTCAACCTTATGAAGGTCGAGCCCAGGTCAAAACAGACCAAACAGACCCGCCTCGGATAAACAGTGGCCCAGGTCTGGCCCATCCCGCATGAGCTGGATTTGGGCCCATAATGTTCGATCAGCTGTCCGTATGCATGGTCATGTTTCCTTATTCTGTAAAAGCATTTCGGATCCTGCTGTAAATAATCTGCAAGCATGTAAATAATTAAGAGATTTTCTTTTATTTTAGAGACGAACTTAATAGGAAATATAGTCATTATAGGTTTATCCTTTAAAATAAAAATGAGACGAGCCTCGACAAACAAAAAATGTAGAAGCTGCGGGGCCCTCTAAATGTATATATTAAATACTTAGATTCCGGGACGGGCCGTTTAGCAAATTTCACGGCCCTTCCTAAAATAATAACACGATAGTCTCTTTAGGTGCGTGTTTAATAATCTACTTTCTTAAAACTTGGGGTGTGCATTTCATGCGACCCAGATCCAAATCCCAAAACATCAAATAAAATATGTTCCAGATTGTGGGTGCATTTCATGTGACGCAGTCCAAGGACATGTTTTAAGCGATGTTCACATCCTTTTGAAATAATAACAATAAAGCGGTAAAAAGTTAAAATTGGCACATTGGTTCATAATGGTATTTAAAATCAGATAAATAAGCCGAATATGACAGTTGAGCGACCGTGCTAGAACCACGGAACTCGGGAATGCCTAACACCTTCTCCCGGGTTAACAGAATTCCTTATCCGGATTTCTGGTGCGCAGACTGTAATATGGAGTCATTCTTTTCCTCGATTCGGGATTAAAATTGGTGACTTGGGACACCCTAAATCTCCCAAGTGGCGACTCTGAAATTAATAAACCAATCCCATTTCGATTGTCCTTTAATTGGAAAAACTCCCTTGCACCCCTCGGGTGCGGAAAAAGGAGGTGTGACAGCTCTGGCGACTCTGCTGGGGATTGGACCCAGAACCACTGGTTCAGGGTTAAGAATTCGAGCTTAAAATAATTGTTATTATTTGGCTTTATCTATTATCTGATTTTTACATGTTTGAGCCTAATGTGTTAAATGCTGCTTTTACCGCTTTGATATTATTTGAACTGTATATAAACTGTGCCGAAACCCCTATACTTTCTGAGTCTTCTAAATCATGAAGAAGGGCATACTTCGTATGACTTCTTTTCTGTATAGTGTCAAATCCCAATTTAGAACGAGGTTCGGATAAGTTGCTAAGCCGGTGAAGCTTCTGTATTCCCGGTACGCTGCCCCCCCTCGGCTCGAGCTGTCCGCTCGGGTAAGCCAGGTCTAGAACAAACACCCAGGTTCTGAACCTAGTATAACAAAGCCACATGCCGGATCCCTAGTAGGAACGTTTATTTGCATCATGTGCATTTGACTTAGGGGACTCAACACAGGGGTTGGGTCCGTCTAGGAATAGCAACCTGAAATAGAAAAGGCCATCCTGATGCATCCTACTCACTGCTTGTGCATTTATTTGTTTCAAACATGCATGATGACCGGTTTTGAATGTTGGGAAAATTTTACAAAAAATTATATATATATATATATATATATATATATATATATATAAAAAAAAAAAGAAAAAAAAGAAAAAAGGTCACCCTAATAAATGTCGGGTCCAACTCTTTTTCCATTTTTACCAAAAAAGATATACCATAAAGCATATATGTATGTATGTATACACATGTATATAAATAATTTTTTTTGTTTTTGTCCTAAGATTTTGGTTAGAGGCAAAATAAAGGTTTTTGTTTTCACCTAAAAGGTCACCCTAATAAGTGTGCAGGATGAACACAGAGCAAAATGAACCATTCTCAGCCCTCAGCGAGGTCCCTCTACAACTCCACATGTGGTGGAATGACTTGGAAGCCGATAGCAAAGGGGTAATAGGAAGAATATTGGGAGGTTTTGTAAATTTGTTGGGTGTTGAGCCGAGGACAGATATTCTTGAAGCTCTAATACCATTTTGGGACCCCACCTGCAATGTATTCCGTTTTGCTGATTTCGAACTTTCACCGACACTTGAGGAAGTTGCCGGGTATGCGGGACTGAATGAGAAGTTAAGAGGGCAATATTTGCTTTCGCCAAGGCCAGTGTCCCCGCATGCGTTTCTGGATCTACTAAGCATTAGTCGGAAGGTACAACATGACGATTTGTCGAGAGGGTGTTGTGATCTCCATTTCTTGTATCAGCGGTACGGGACCCCGCAGGGTTTCGAGGAACCGAACCTTGGGCTAACTCACGGCGGGAACAGAAACAAATGGGAAGCAAGACGTACTTTGGCTTTTATCACAGCATTCTTGGGAGTCATGGTCTGCCCAAGGAAGGACAAAAAGATAGAGATAGGTCTGGTAGGGATGGCCGACGTGGCAATCAAAAGAACCAATAGTACTGTGGTTCCTTTAATTTTGTCCGAAATCTACCGGGCTCTGACTATATGCCGAGAAGGAGGCAAGTTCTTCCAAGGTTGCAACCTGTTACTTCAGCTATGGATGCAGGAACACCTCCATCACCGAGTAGGATACATGAACCACGGGTTGACCGAGAGGAACTGTATCAGCGGATTCAAGAAGCGCATGACAGGCGCCAGATTTCCTGAAGGTGTCGAAGAATGGTTTACACGGCTAAGGTCAACAACATCTGACCAAATTGAATGGGCATTTGGTTGGTTGACTGATACTGAGGTTATCTACATGTCGGCTGAAGAATGTCATGTTCTCTTAATGGGGCTTCGCAGCATCCAGCCATATGCCCCTCATCGGGTATTACGACAACTGGGCAGGTTTCAAGTAGTCCCTAATGATGAAAATCTGAGCAAGCATGCCTTGGAATTGAGCCCGGGAGTCATATTCCCCGAGGGGAAGATTAGAAAACTGTGGCATGAATGTAGATTCTTGGAGCCCAAAACCATGGTACGAGAGCTAGCTAAAGGTGAGGTAGACCCAAAGTACGATGCTTGGTTCGAAAGAAGGTTTCAGACTCGGCAAAGACCTGCTAAAAGGGCCCACGTCCAACACTTCACCAATGATTCACAAGAGCAATGGGGATGGTTAAAAAGGGAGAAAGGTTACCGGGTCGAAATCGGGAAGCTAAAGCAACAAGTTGAAAGGCTTGTATTTGAGAACAATGTGCAAGTCGCCTCGGAGCAGGCTGAAAGAAACAAGTTAGCCCAAGAAAACCAAACCTTGAAGGCCCGCCTTCGCCAAGCCAGTAAGAGTAACGTTGACCGACAGAAGCGTCGCTCTGATGAAAGATTGATAGCAAGATTGAGAAATCAGGTCGGCCAAAGCCAAGAAGAATTAGAACAATCAAAAGCTTGCATAACAAGGATGAAGGTCAGATGGGCAAAGTACGCAATGGCCCGGAAGCAGCGTTTGCAACAGGTCATAAGTGATTATGAAATGAGCGTCAGAATATTAAGGGAGACGAGCTCCACTCTACATGATCGGATCATTAAACAAGCACGAGACGCCCAGGCCGACAGAAGACAGTGCTACGATGCAATGGCCTGCATGGAAAGACAAATGGAGTTGTTTCAGGATCGACTTGCCAACGATGCTCAGGCATTGGGGTTGAAAAACCAACAAATCAGGCAGTTGCTCAGTGAAAAAGATGACATCCGAGCAAGGATTGATGAAATAGGGCATTACATCTACATGAAATGCTTGGCATGTGAGCAAACACCTCGGAAGACCCTCCTTGTTTCCATCATTGGCTGCGTCCGCCGGATTATGAACGAGTTGAAGAGCCTGCAAAGAGACCTTACACCTAGAGCCGCGAAAAGGCCGAATGATGCCTCGCGGGCCCTTAAATTGGAGAATTAGTTTTGGTCAAGTCCTGTTTATTTGGCTTTGGTTGTTTTTCCATATGTTGTTTTCTTTTCATTAAACCAAGTTTAAAACCGTGGAGTCTGTACTTCTGCTATTTTTATTTTAAGTACTGTGTAATAGCAAATTTTGATAATAAAATTAAGTAACTCCAGAAGAATTACTGTGTGTCTTTGCTTTGAGGCAGATCTACGCCTGGTCTGATTTTCGCGGGGACGTGATACGTAGGCAATCCCCATAAGATTCGACCACTTTTAATAAATAAAGAAAAGAAAATGTAAATAAAATAAAACGCAGAGTTTCGCAAAACACTTTAAAAGAGACGAATGAACAAGCCGGGATGACGCATGTGGATTGAAGCAAAGCATGTAGAAACGGTTAACTGCTTAGGTGCATTGCATCCTCTATGTGTTATGATCAAATCTGTTAAGCTCTAACACTAACAAAGTTTGTTGTTGTCTGACATCAGACAGTTAGTTGTTAAAGAATTCTGGCAACACATTCATACCAAACCAGATCCAAAGGACCGGTAGCAACAAGCATGACTACTTCAGAGAATAGTAATGAGGAAGAAAGGCCGATGAGCCAGTTGCTAAAAGAGGCAATGGAAAAGATTGAAAGGATGGGACTAGAGATGCATGCAATGCAGCTAGCCCTGGCCAAAACGCAAAAGAGCCCTGAGACAGTGGGACACGTGCCGGAGTACCCTCACTCTGGCCCTTCCACAAGCCGCCCAAATCCCCTCTATCATCAAGAAAGAAGCCCTCATGATTCCCAAGCTCCACCACCCCATCAACCTCTCCCAACACCCAATATTCCCATTTTTGTGGGACCTGCATCAGCCCCTTTGCAGCGAACGACCAGTGAGCCATTGTTTCAGGCTCACGATACACAATACTATCCCCCTGAGCCTACATTCCACGCACCGGAACCACAGGCTTACAATCCCCATTTGGAAATACCGGCAGAGGTTGAGAAGCCGGTTAAGGCCCCTGAACAGGATGAAGTGTTAAGAAAGTTCAAAAGCCTGGAGCAGTCCTTCAGGAACTTGCACGGGTTGGGCAATCAAGTCAGCGTGGCATACAAAGATCTGTGCCCTTTCCCAGATGTCCAACTCCCGGCTGGGTTCAAGATGCCCAAGTTTGATTTATATGAAGGGCACGGTGATCCCATGGCACATTTGCGGGGATTCTGTAGCAAAATGAGAGGGGCAGGAGGCAAGGATGAGCTTTTGATAGCTTATTTCGGCCAAAGTCTGAGCGGATCTGCACTGGAATGGTATACCAGGCAGGATTTCAGCAGGTGGTACACGTGGGATGACCTGGCGCAGGCTTTTGCAGGTCATTTCCAGTACAATCTGGAGATAGTTCCTGACCGTCTCACGTTACTGAGAACTGGGAAGAAACCCGGGGAAAGTTTTCGCGAGTTCGGGTTCCGCTGGAGAGAACAAGCAGCTAGAGTCGATCCTCCCATGAGAGAGGGAGAGATGGTAGACTACTTTTTGCAGACATTGGATCCAACCTACTTTGGTCACTTGGTGACAACGGTTGGAAAATCTTTCAACGAGGTGGTCAAAATAGGGGTCATGATAGAAGAAGGTTTGAGGTCGGACAAGATCTTAAACTATTCGGCACTTAAGGCCACAACCCAGGCTATTCAAAGCGGCACGGGAGGTGCGTTAAGAAGAAAGAAAGAAGAGGTTGCCACGATCGAGGCAGGCAGTTGGTCCAGGGCTGGCAGGCCGCACTACAACCAACCCAGGCCTCACAGGTCAAACTACCCATACAACCCACCACAAAATTTCTATCCACCTCGAGAACCACATTGTTCCGTACACCAAGCCCAGGTATACACTCAGCCTCCGGTTCGCCCACAATGGCGCGCACCGGCTCCCCAGAACATATATGCACCACCACAAAACACTTGCCCTCCACCAAGGGCATATAGAAATCCTTCAGGGGCAGGTTTCCGGGGAAATCCAGATGCCAGAAATGACAGGTTGCGGAAGCAAAGAACCTTCACCGAACTGGGAGAAACCTACACCGCTGTGTTCCACAAGCTGCGGCAATTAGGTTTGGTTAGTCCTGTCCATACTCGGGAACCAAATCCCCCGCCTCAGAATTTGGATCGTTCAATCAGTTGTGAATACTGTTCAGGGATGCTCGGGCACGACACCGAGAAGTGCTGGAAGTTAAGGCATGCCATACAGGATCTTATTGACACCAATAAGATCGAGGTCCAGACACCGGAGGCTCCTAACATCAACCAAAACCCACTGCCAGCGCACCACGAAACTCACATGATTGAGTTGGTGTGTGAGGGAGGAGAATTAAGAAAACCCTCACAAACAGTGATGATGATCCAGGCTGCCCCAAAAGAAGTCTTAACCAGTGGAGGAACAAATGTACAGTCGCAGGAAGAAGGCGTCAAGCCGGTAGTAATATGGGGGAAGAGCCCGTCCGTCATAGCAAGCAAACCCGAGCCAAGCAAGTTGGTAATACCAGGGATCCTGCCCACACCGGCAGTCATGTTGAAAGGGGTATGTGGAGAACGGGTGACCATAAAGCCGGTGGTCCAACTGCCAATGCTTGACAGCAGGGCTGTGCCCTGGAAATATGAAAAAGCAGTGGTGACGTACCAAGGAAAACAGGTGGAAGAAGTCAGTTGTGAAGCGCAAGGGCTGACTCGATCAGGTCGATGTTTTGCTCCGGTGGAGTTAAGGAAAACCAACCCAGTGGCAACCAAGAAGCCAGTGTCAGAAGAAGAGGCTGAAGACTTCCTGAGGAAGATGAAAGTGCAAGACTATTCTGTGGTTGAGCAGCTGAGAAAAACACCTGCCCAGATCTCACTATTGTCATTACTCCTCCATTCCGAGGAACATCGCCGGGCCCTGTTAAAGATATTGAACGAGGCCCATGTACCCAGTGAGATTTCTGTAAACCACCTGGAAACCATTGCCAGCAAGATTTTCGAGGTGAACAGGGTAACATTCTCAGATGATGACCTGCCGGTGGAAGGTACGGAGCATAACAAAGCTCTATACCTAGCTGTCAAATGTGAAGACTCGGTAGTAACTCGAGTATTGGTGGATAACGGCTCAAGCGCCAATATTTGTCCATTATCCACCCTGGACCAGTTAAAGATTGACCGTGGAAGAATCCGGGAGAATAGCATCTGTGTCCGAGGGTTTGACGGAAACGGAACAGCCACTGTGGGGGATGTTGTACTTGAACTAACCATTGGCCCGGTCCTGTTTACCATGGAATTCCAGGTATTGGACGCCACGGTATCTTACAACTTGCTGTTAGGACGACCCTGGATTCACGCAGCTAAAGCGGTGCCTTCCACCCTACATCAGACAGTGAAGTTCGAGTGGGAAAGACAAGAGGTCGTGTTGCACGGCGAGGATACAACATGCACCATGGGCGGAACCATTGTGCCTTTCATAGAGACCACTGATGACAAGGGTCCCTGGGTCTACCAGATTCTCGATACAGGGTCGGCCAACAAAATTTCTGAAGGAGAAATCATCCCGCACCCTAGGGTAGCTGCCGCAACAGTCATGATGATATCAGAAATGCTGGGTAATGGGTTTGTGCCGGGAAAAGGCCTGGGAGTTGAACTTCAAGGGATAGTCCAACCTGTCTCCCTTCCTAAGAATCTGGAAACTTTCGGGTTGGGGTTCAAACCAACCGCAGCAGACAGGAAGCAAGCGCGAAAAATGAAGAAGAGAGTCTGGTTTCTGCCTAAACCAGTGCCACGCCTCTCAAGGTCTTTTGTTAAAGCTAGTGCCAAGGGGTCAGCGATCCCAAAGACTCGAGGACCTTTGATCGGCATAAGTGAAGACCTGAATCAGAGTTTTGAGAGACTATTCGCGGATGTCAGTATGGTGGAAGCTGGAGAGGGTTCCAGCAGAGCAGAGATAAAATTTGTGGGGCCTGAGGCCAAGACCAACAATTGGACGGTTACTCCTCTTCCTGTCCGAGGGGAGTCTTGGTAGTAGGCTTTGATTAATGTTTTGTTTGTTTATTTGTTTGATCGGATTATTCAAGGGTGTAATCCAAATTTTACTTTCGTTTTGTAAAAGTGTGAACCCTTTTTATCCTGCAAATTTAATAAAGTTCTTTTCTTTTGTCCCATTTTAATTTCTTGTTTTGTTCTTTTTCTTTCTGAACAGTTCTCTTTTTACTGGTCCTAATGACATGGCATGCACAGCGGATCTTCGACCTAGTCTAATAAATCAATCTGAATCTGACTCAATGATGCAAGAGGTCGTTTGTGATAATGAATCCGAATGTGACGAAGGGGAAGCCTTCGAAGAAATAAACCGAGAACTGTGCCAATTTGAAGAGAAACCCAAGCCTAACCTAAATGACACTGAGGCTGTAAATCTAGGAGACGCTGATAACGTCCAAGAGACCAAAATTAGCATCCACATTGAGCCGAATGTCAAAGCAGAATTGATCGAAACTCTCAGGGAATTCAAAGATGTTTTTGCATGGTCATATGATGATATGCCTGGATTGAGCACCAATTTAGTGGTTCACAAACTACCCACTGACCCGGCATACCCTCCGGTCAAGCAAAAACTAAGGAAATTTAAAACAGAAATGAGTGTAAAAATCAAAGAAGAAGTGATCAAGCAGTTGCAATCGAAGGTCATTCGGGTCACTCGATATCCCGAGTGGCTGGCCAATGTGGTACCAGTCCCAAAGAAGGATGGAAAAATCAGGGTGTGCGTCGACTACCGCAACCTCAACAAAGCAAGTCCCAAGGACAATTTCCCGTTACCCAACATTCATATCCTGATCGATAATTGCGCTGGGCGCGAGATCGGATCCTTTGTGGATTGCTATGCGGGTTATCATCAGATCCTAATGGACGAAGAGGATGCTGAGAAGACAGCGTTTATTACGCCATGGGGAACCTACTGCTATCGGGTAATGCCGTTCGGGTTAAAGAACGCCGGGGCAACGTACATGCGAGCAATGACTGCTGTGTTTCATGACATGATACACAAAGAGATTGAGGTGTACGTCGACGACGTGATCATCAAATCTTGGCATCAGGAGGACCATGTAGCAGACCTAAGGAGATTTTTCCAAAGACTCCGGAGGTATGATATCAAGCTTAACCCGGCCAAATGCGCATTCGGGGTTCCATCAGGAAAGTTGCTAGGATTCATCGTCAGTCGACGGGGGATTGAGTTAGACCCATCCAAAATTGAATCCATCCGAGATTTGCCACCGCCAAGGAACAAAACAGAGGTAATGAGTTTGCTGGGTAGACTCAATTACATCAGCAGGTTCATCGCTCAACTCACAGCGACTTGTGAGCCCATATTTCGGCTGCTGAGAAAGGACGCTGCAGTAGGTTGGACAGCAGAGTGTCAGGAGGCCTTCGACCAAATCAAAGGGTATCTGTCTAATCCACCCGTATTGGTCCCGCCTAAGCCCGGGAAACCCCTAATCCTTTACCTGACGGTCTTGGAAAATTCATTTGGTTGTGTACTGGGGCAACATGATGACACAGGAAGGAAGGAGCAGGCCATCTACTATCTTAGCAAGAAATTCACAGTACATGAGGTCAAGTACACTCAACTCGAGAAAACGTGCTGCGCCCTAACTTGGGTAGCTCAGAAGTTGAAACACTACCTGTCTTCATATACTACTTATCTCATATCCCGCTTGGACCCATTGAAGTATATCTTTCAAAAACCTATGCCCACGGGGAGGTTGTCAAAATGGCAAATTCTGCTCACAGAATTTGATATCATCTACGTGACAAGGACGGCCATGAAAGCCCAGGCACTGGCAGACCATTTGGCAGAGAATCCCGTTGATGAAAAATACGAGCCCTTAAGAACGTATTTTCCTGACGAAGAGGTGATGCATACGAATGAGTTGGAATTACCCGAGGAACCGGGTTGGAAGCTTTTCTTCGATGGAGCTGCAAACGCAAAAGGGGTTGGAATAGGGGCAGTACTCATTTCTGAAACAGGACGGCATTATCCTGTTACGGCTCAACTGCGCTTCTATTGCACCAACAATATGGCCGAATATGAGGCTTGCATTCTGGGTCTGCGCTTGGCTGCTGACATGGATGTCCAAGACGTCTTGGTCTTGGGAGACTCGGACCTCTTGGTACATCAAATTCAGGGTGAATGGGAAACACGAGATCTAAAGCTCATACCATACCGACAATGCTTGCATGATCTGAGCAAGCAATTTCGATCGGTAAAGTTCAAACACATCCCGAGAGTTCACAATGAGGTTGCGGATGCCTTAGCCACCTTAGCATCAATGCTGCACCACCCTGACAAAATGTATGTTGATCCTCTGCACATCCAAGTCCGTGATCAGCACGCCTACTGCAATGCCGTAGAAGAAGAAGCAGATGGCGAACCCTGGTTTCATGATATCAAGGAATACCTCAGGATGGGGATATATCCAGAACATGCCTCTGGGGACCAAAAAAGAACCCTTCGGCGTTTGTCGAATGGTTTCTTCCTCAGTGGAGGAGTATTGTACAAAAGAACCCCGGATTTGGGATTGTTGAGATGCATAGATGCCGGGCAGGCAACGACAGTTATGGCAGAAGTACATGCTGGAGTTTGTGGGCCACACATGAGTGGATATGTATTGGCAAGAAAAATCCTTCGAACAGGGTGTTATTGGCTCACCATGGAACACGACTGTATCACTTTCGTGAGGAAATGCCATCAGTGCCAAATACATGGAGACTTGATTCACTCTCCGCCAACAGAGTTACATACGATGTCAGCACCCTGGCCGTTTGTAGCATGGGGCATGGATGTCATTGGGCCCATCGAGCCAGCAGCGTCCAACGGTCATAGGTTCATTCTAGTGACCATTGATTACTTCACCAAATGGGTTGAGGCTAAAACCTTCAAATCAGTAACTAAGAAGGCAGTGGTGGACTTTGTTCACTCCCATATCATCTGCAGATTTGGGATCCCAAAAGTGATCATCACGGATAACGGTGCGAATCTTAATAGCAGCTTGATGAGAGAGGTATGCCAACAATTCAAGATTACACACCGCAATTCCACCCCATATCGTCCTAAGGCAAATGGAGCAGTCGAAGCAGCCAATAAGAATATCAAGAAGATACTGCGAAAAATGGTGGAAGGGTCCAGACAATGGCACGAGAAATTACCCTTTGCTTTGTTGGGTTACCGCACTACCATCCGGACTTCCATAGGCACAACTCCTTATTTGTTGGTGTATGGAACTGAGGCCGTGATACCAGCGGAGGTCGAAATTCCGTCCCTCCGAATTGTCACTGAAGCCGGGATTGATGATGATGAATGGGTAAAAGCTCGATTGGAACAGTTGAGCCTGATAGATGAGAAAAGATTGGCAGCAGTGTGCCATGGTCAACTGTATCAGAAGAGAATGGCAAGAGCATATAACAAGAAGGTGCGCCCCAGGAAGTTTGAGGTAGGGCAGCAGGTGTTAAAGAAGATCCTCCCACATCAGGTCGAAGCAAAAGGCAAATTCGCCCCAAATTGGCAAGGGCCTTATATCGTGACCAGAGTATTGTCCAACGGCGCTCTGTGTTTGACAGATATCGAAGGTAGATGTGTCGACATGGCTATCAATTCAGATGCAGTCAAGAGATATTATGCGTAATTTCTTTAATTATGGCAATTTTTGGTTTATTTGTTTGTATTTGGCATTTGATGGATAATGAGATGACGGAGGCAATTCTTTCTTCTATCCAAACACTGCTTAACCCTTGCTTCCCCCTTTGAGCCTTAAGTAATTCTTTCATACCCCTCTTTTGGAATCACTAATGGAAAGGACATGGAAAAAAAAAGAAAAAAAAAGATAAAATCATAAGAAATACAAAACCGTGGGAACTACGTTTGACCTGATTCCTCAAAGAGGATACGTAGGCGCCTCACGGCTCGGTCATAGTATGCATCATAGCAAATATAGGATGCATAATGTACATAGTGTGCATAATAGGCACAATGTGCGTAACGCACGTAGCTCAACATAAGCATAAAAGATAAATTCCCCAAGCAAGAAAACTGGGGCAGAAGTTATGTTTTGAGTTCCAACAAAGGTTTGATTCCAAAAGTCGTAGCACATCACCCTTCAAATTTGTTTTCATTTTTATAGCCTTTCTTCAAACCCACACCAAAACCAACGTCAACATCCAAAAGACCTCCCGATCAATGTTCGAGAGATGCCAAATCCGGCAAATAAGACCGAGAATGATACACTGATCCCCAGCAAAGAAGAGGATCGTGAGACTGGGAATGAATTGATAGTCAAAGGAATCTCCAGAAGAGAGGGTCGTATCTACAACGCCCCGATTCATCGAAAGAAATAAAATGAGAGTCTCATCGGTGAAAACCTTCGCAGGCACCGAGAGGCGACGTAAGACGAGGGATATGAAATGAGAGAGTCTTATTGGTGAAAACCTTCACAGGCACCATAAGGCGCCGGGAGATGAGAGAAAAGAGAGAGTCTCATTAGTGAAAACCCCTCGAAGGGCACTATGAGGCGACAAGATAGAGCAGCAAAAGCTACCACATTCGCAACAAGATGAACATCCATTTATCATCCCCAGCAAGTCAGACCATCGGACAAATCGATTGATACAAATAGACTGGGTCGGGAATCTATGGTGCACGCCATGATCACGGGGACCAGTCATGTCCTCCAGATAAGTTCTTTTGATTAGCTCCTCCCACAAAATATTGGTTCACAAAGTTTTTCTCTTTTCCATATCTTTATTTTCTTTTCCTAAAATGTGTCTTTAAAGGATTTTTCAAAGCTTACTACCAGAAATCGAAGGGGAATTCATCCAATGCAGGAGAATACAAACAGTCCTAAAAGCCGGCCCCAGGCAATGCAGGGAATGTGCTCGGAAATTTTGAAAGAAGTAAGCTCCAAAAGGGAGTGGTTTCGGGAGGTAGAAGCAGACTCCCACAGAATATGCTTAAAGAGAAAGCAGAAAAGGGGATAAACTGAAAACCGATCCCCAGCAGGCTAGAAACCCCCCCAACAGGCAACTTTGCCCGCCAACCAATTATGGGGACAAAGAGCAAGAGAAGGGGAAGAGAGAAAAATGGCTCGCCAGAAAGGCACCCTCTACCACCACGATTAAAACTGATTAAATCCTTTTGTCTGCTGCAGGAAAACAAAGGATTGATGATGGCAGCAAGATGCACCGCCATGGAAGTCACCAAAAACCGGGGCAGAAAATTTTCTGCCAATTGTCGAAAATTTTCTCGGAAGAACGGGAAAGCAATTTCAATACTTTTAAGTTCTAGGTCGCCCACCAGTACAATGCGGGAATACATTTAAGTTCTAGGTCGCCCACCAGTACAATGCGGGAATACTTTTAAGTTCTAGGTCGCCCACCAGTATAATGCGGGAATACATTTAAGTTCTAGGTCGCCCACCAGTATAATGCGGGAATACTTTTAAGTTCTAGGTCGCCCACCAGTATAATGCGGGAATACTTTTAAGTTCTAGGTCGCCCACCAGTATAATGCGGGAATACATTTAAGTTCTAGGTCGCCCACCAGTATAATGCGGGAATACTTTTAAGTTCTAGGTCGCCCACCAGTATAATGCGGGAATACTTTTAAGTTCTAGGTCGCCCACCAGTATAATGCGGGAATACATTTAAGTTCTAGGTCGCCCACCAGTACAATGCGGGAATACATTTAAGTTCTAGGTCGCCCACCAGTATAATGCGGGAATACATTTAAGTTCTAGGTCGCCCACCAGTACAATGCGGGAATACATTTAAGTTCTAGGTCGCCCACCAGTATAATGCGGGAATACATTTAAGTTCTAGGTCGCCCACCAGTACAATGCGGCAATACATTTAAGTTCTAGGTCGCCCACCAGTATAATGCGGGAATACTTTTAAGTTCTAGGTCGCCCACCAGTATAATGCGGGAATACATTTAAGTTCTAGGTCGCCCACCAGTACAATGCGGGAATACTTTTAAGTTCTAGGTCGCCCACCAGTATAATGCGGGAATACATTTAAGTTCTAGGTCGCCCACCAGTATAATGCGGGAATACTTTTAAGTTCTAGGTCGCCCACCAGTATAATACGGGAATACTTTTAAGTTCTAGGTCGCCCACCAGTACAATGCGGGAATACATTTAAGTTCTAGGTCGCCCACCAGTACAATGCGGGAATACATTTAAGTTCTAGGTCGCCCACCAGTATAATGCGGGAATACATTTAAGTTCTAGGTCGCCCACCAGTACAATGCGGGAATACATTTAAGTTCTAGGTCGCCCACCAGTATAATGCGGGAATACATTTAAGTTCTAGGTCGCCCACCAGTACAATGCGGGAATACATTTAAGTTCTAGGTCGCCCACCAGTATAATGCGGGAATACATTTAAGTTCTAGGTCGCCCACCAGTATAATGCGGGAATACTTTTAAGTTCTAGGTCGCCCACCAGTACAATGCGGGAATACTTTTAAGTTCTAGGTCGCCCACCAGTACAATGCGGGAATACATTTAAGTTCTAGGTCGCCCACCAGTATAATGCGGGAATACTTTTAAGTTCTAGGTCGCCCACCAGTATAATGCGGGAATACATTTAAGTTCTAGGTCGCCCACCAGTATAATGCGGGAATACTTTTAAGTTCTAGGTCGCCCACCAGTATAATGCGGGAATACATTCAGCTCTAGATTTTGGAATCAGTCACCCCACCTGAAGACAGAAGGTTACAACAGAGATCCCCAAACGGGAAACAATAAAATCCCCAGCACCAAGAAGCAGACAACTGCAAAAGCAAGCGCACATTCAAAGGGAAGAAGGAACGCGTCTCAAAAGAAGTAGTTTGGGAACGTTGTAGCATGCCCAGTATAACAATTCTGATGAAAAGCCATACCACTGAAGAAACCATTGGAAGATCTAAAGAAGAAAGCCGTGTCCCCAGCAAATCAAGCAAAGTGATGAGAACTGACATTCAGAAAAGGTGAAGGACCAGCATCATCTCCAAGTTCACAAAATAAAGGCGTCGGAGGAAAGCATTAGCCGACAAGAAAGCAAGGCAACAAGAACAAGTTGAAGATGGATGAAATTTCAGGATCCTCAGTTTAACTTAGCTTCTTGTTTTCCTTTTAGAGCAATGTAATAGGGAGATCGGTTGAGCAGTAGCATCCTACAGCAGCATACAACAGCGCACAACAACAGCAAACACTACAGTCACACGGTAGTCCCAGCTACCAAAATTTCCCGAACTACATTGACCTGATTCCTGTTTCAGCCCAGGATATGTAGGAAACCTCTGAAGCAAAGGTTCGGTCAAATCTTTTTCAAAAAATGCTTCACACGGAGTATTCGGACGGGCAAAAATCGCTCGCTTTATCTTTGCGCGAAAACCCTTCGTGTCTTCGTGCAAAGAGGGGCAGCTGTAAGCACGTGATTTTTGCTTCACGGACAGTCACTCCAAAAGAAATAGTAACAAAGGACTTCGCTGTACAATTTTTCGATCTTTCCGTGACATGTGTTGTTAGTCGTTTGTGAGTCTGTCCATTTTGCATCTAGTCCTTATCAAACAAAAATACAAAAAATATATGTGGCGTTAAGAGAAAATTCAAAAAAAAAAAAATATAAATATACGTGCATCGTCCGTTTTAGGTTGTGATTTAACTTACTTGGTATGATAATTATGTTGAAATGCCATATTGTTATTTGTTTTAATTTCATTTGTTTTATTAATTATTTTTATTTTTATTTTTATTTTTATTTTAAATTGGAAAACAAAAGAAGTTGAAATCAGTTGGGCCCAAAAAATAAGACAAAAACAGGCCCAAACCAACGATCTGACCCAGTCCAAACCCAGCCTGCCCAGGCACGGACTCAAACGACGTCGTATCGGCGTCCCCATTTGAAGTCGTTGATCTGATTCAAAGGAACGGTCCAGATCAGGTTGTCCAACTCACCTCAACGACGCCGTTTCAGGCAAGTTGAATCTGAGCCGTCCAACTTCATTGATCCAACGGTCCCTGATTCCCTCATGACCCGACCTATTTAGCCGGTTTAACCCAACTCCTCACCTAAACCAAAACGACCCCGTTCTCATACCAAACGACCCCGTCCTGTTACCCACCAATAGATCTAAGCCGTTCAGATCACTTGATCTAACGGCTCCAATCTCTCTTACCCTTCCATATATAAACTTGACCCTTTACCCCGCACCCCCTATCCGAACCCCCCCCCCCTTTCAGTCATCTCCTTCCCCGAACCCTGAAACCCCCAAACCCTAACGCCGCCCTGGTTTCCTTTCCACCAAAACCCGGCGGCACGAACGCCGGTGACCACCCCCTTCACACCCCTAAAGCATCCAACCACCCTGAACACGAATCCACTAACCACGAACCTCGAATCACTTTCGTTCGTCTCGAATCTTCATTTGAAGATTTGAGTCGAACCCGGATCTATGCCAAATCATCCCATCTTCATACCAGACACTCCCCTGACCTTCCTCGTGACCAAACCAAACTTGGTTTGGTCCGAATCTACCCACAACTCCCAAAAATCCAGATCTGGAAATCCAGACTTTAGAACACATGCACTTGGGGAATCCGGCCGGTTTGGACATAGGTTTGAGGTCTAATAGACCTTAATCAAGGTGTTCTCATGTGAGAACACCCTGATTAAAGTTTGTTCGGCCTCAAAAGTTCGAAGTCGAGTTTGATTTGAGTCCGTTTGATTTCAAACTTTTTCAGTAAGTTTCCTTTTCTCTTTGTTTGGTTCTAATTAAGTTGTCAGCATATTTCTTTGTGTTTGTTTGTTATTTTGTTATTTTTCATTCGGATTTCTTCCATCTCTGTTAAAGGCCTTTTATTTGGCCAATTGTCTTCTGTTTGTGTTCTGAATATACCCTGTGATATACGTGTTCATCAATTAGATTAATCGTCAAGCAAGTTTAATTCATATAAGTTCCCAGTGTTTGAACAAATTTATCTGAGGTCATTCGGGACTCTATACGTGTTGTTTATATGAACGATTGATTGTTATGTGTTACGATTAATATAGTCGAGTCGATATATGTCGTCAATTAGTTTCAATCGTTAATGGTAACAACTTGATTCGTATTGCTTATTTCTGCTGTGATCGTATTTGAGTCTCATTAGGAACTGAATTGTATTGCCTGTTGATTTTGTTCAAATTAAATTAAAAGAACATCTAGGGGAAAGGTTATAATGGCAGATTCAGAT
Source organism: Nicotiana sylvestris (assembly GCF_000393655.2). Lineage (NCBI taxonomy): Eukaryota > Viridiplantae > Streptophyta > Magnoliopsida > Solanales > Solanaceae > Nicotiana > Nicotiana sylvestris. The sequence goes on from NC_091065.1 coordinate 53,980,556, forward strand.
TTTGGTTTTTAAACACAATGCCATTTGGTTTGGACTGTGGGCAGCATGTGTATGGTTTGCTTTAAGGAATTAAAATAATCGGACAGCATGTGCTGTCAAATTATATTCCTACTGCCCATACTTTGTTTAAACAAACAAGTATCAGTACACTTTAACAACCAAAAAGAGAGAGGGGCTGTCAGGAATTTCATGGGGGCTTGATTATTTAAAACAAGTGAGTGGAAAAGCAACATGGGGGGGGGGCAATTTTGAGTTGTAAAACAGACTGTAAAGTGTTAAGGTTAGGCTATAAAAGAGGAGACCATCCGTTAGAAAAGGGGGTTCATTTTTTGAGTCTCGAGAGATACTGTGAGTAAGAAAATTGAAAAGGAAAAACAGAAATAAATTTCAGAACATTGTGAATGAGTATTGTCTAGAAGAAACTGTGTAAGAGTCCAGTTGGATCAGGTTGTCTTTGTGGTTTTGCTTTTCTGTCGTTTGCCAAGCTTTCTTGTGGTCATTGGATTTCTGTTGCTGTTACATTCAACATTCTGGGCTGTTATTTCCTACTCTGTTTTTCTGGGATTGTTTATTTGTTGCTCGACTCCTTGCTGAGCTTCATCATTGTTGGCTGGTCGTTGTTGCTGTGTTGTTGCTGTGAATCTGTTGTGCTGTTGTTTGCTGTGTACTATTCAGCTGATCCTTTTCCTTCTTCTTTTGTTCCTCTATACCAGGTACACAACTAATACTGTCCATGTAATTTGAAAGTCGAGCATGAATACAAAAGGGAAGATTTGAAGACATCTATGTCCACATGTAGTTGCTATATAGATGATTATGTAGTGTGTAATGGTTTACAATCTTGTTTGGGTATTGGAGTTGGTCCTTTCATATAGTGAATACAAAAAATGTAGTATGGTTTAATATCATATGTTGGTTAGGTTAACAGACAAAAGGATTGGCAGTATACTAGGCTATGTCTTGGAAATTAGTTGTGTTTTGTAATTAGCATTCTCTTTTAATGCATGTCAAAGAATAAAACTATCCGCCTTAGTTAATTTTCATTCTCTTTTGATAAACTGCCTCGTTATAATTATCAAGCCACACCCTTATAACAATTAGCACAAGTCCGCGCCCCTCAACCTTATGAAGGTCGAGCCCAGGTCAAAACAGACCAAACAGACCCGCCTCGGATAAACAGTGGCCCAGGTCTGGCCCATCCCGCATGAGCTGGATTTGGGCCCATAATGTTCGATCAGCTGTCCGTATGCATGGTCATGTTTCCTTATTCTGTAAAAGCATTTCGGATCCTGCTGTAAATAATCTGCAAGCATGTAAATAATTAAGAGATTTTCTTTTATTTTAGAGACGAACTTAATAGGAAATATAGTCATTATAGGTTTATCCTTTAAAATAAAAATGAGACGAGCCTCGACAAACAAAAATGTAGAAGCTGCGGGGCCCTCTAAATGTATATATTAAATACTTAGATTCCGGGACGGGCCGTTTAGCAAATTTCACGGCCCTTCCTAAAATAATAACACGATAGTCTCTTTAGGTGCGTGTTTAATAATCTACTTTCTTAAAACTTGGGGTGTGCATTTCATGCGACCCAGATCCAAATCCCAAAACATCAAATAAAATATGTTCCAGATTGTGGGTGCATTTCATGTGACGCAGTCCAAGGACATGTTTTAAGCGATGTTCACATCCTTTTGAAATAATAACAATAAAGCGGTAAAAAGTTAAAATTGGCACATTGGTTCATAATGGTATTTAAAATCAGATAAATAAGCCGAATATGACAGTTGAGCGACCGTGCTAGAACCACGGAACTCGGGAATGCCTAACACCTTCTCCCGGGTTAACAGGATTCCTTATCCGGATTTCTGGTGCGTAGACTGTAATATGGAGTCATTCTTTTCCTCGATTTGGGATTAAAATTGGTGACTTGGGACACCCTAAATCTCCCAAGTGGCGACTCTGAAATTAATAAACCAATCCCATTTCGATTGTCCTTTAATTGGAAAAACTCCCCCTGCGCCCCCTCGGGTGCGGAAAAATGAGGTGTGACACTATGTTCCTGGCTCTAACAGGTTCTATAGAGAACGTCGAGGAACTACTTTTGTTGGGATGTACATGCAAGTTTCCGTTTTCTAACTTTATGACTAGAGTGTGGGATCCTGGAGAACCATGGTGTGTTACTTCATATATTTTACAATCTAATTCGGCACTAGAATTCCTTATTTTGTTGTTGGCATTGCATGATGACTATATGGTGCAACACTTAGAACTTGATATTTCGAGAAGTTTTTACTCAAGGATATAACTGTTGCCTTTGGAAGCAATTTGACAGCCACGTGTTTTAACAAAAGGCTTGGAGTAAGGTATTATAATGTCCCGACATTTCATTTAAAATGTGTATTTGCTACTTTTGGACTTTCACCAGAGAGTTTAGATGTAGGTTCTAAGTGGCATGGAAAGACTGATGAACTGCAATGTATGTGGAGCAATATTAATATGTGGCTCATAGTGCCAAGGTATTATGTCTCGACTAGACATAAGAACATTGCATTAGTTGCAAATGCAATTGAGGGTTTAAGGATTAGTGGTGTATTTCTGAAGGCAATTAGAAGTAGTGGTGCTTCTATCTGCTTGACTTATGGATTTGAACAATAATTTCATAAAATGTCTCAGTTTTTTAATCCTAGAGGTGGCATTTTGCTGGTTCAATTAGCGCGGCTATGGATTATTTCTTTCAGAGTTGTGCCACATTCTACAGTCAAAGATGATAACTTATTTGGTGGAATCTTAATCGAGAGATACATGCCATTATCATATTATGCAATTGAAGAAAGAGTTGCTCAATCTCTTAGTCAAAGAAATAACTTGCGAAACTCTTTAGAGGAATCAATTTCACCGCACATTCATAAATTGTGTTTCCTTCTATGTTATCGCTCTTCAGTATTTGTGTGGCGTAGAAGGCAGAGTAACCATGAGCAACAACAATTAGTGGCAAGTGTTCTGGCATTCTTGATGCCAAGAGTGATTTTTACACACTAAGGAAGGAATGGACAACTCAGTTGTTTGGCTTGCACTAGGAGAAAAACAAGATTATTCAAGCATCAAAGTAGCTCATGTAATGCATTCAGTTATTAAAGGAAATTTTGAGCTTGAAGAGATCTACAACTTTTATCAAGATATTTTGTTAACTGAGGATATTTGGTTGCTTGACACACAATTGAGTCTTTACAGCTTCTCCCTAGCTTATGTTATCATTGTTGCTCTACTCGAACCTTGAGGACAAGGTTCTAATTGAGGATGGGGGTAATGTCATGATGGATAAGGAGTTTGGGCTCAAGGATGGCATTGGGCCGTCTGAAGATGCAAGAATTGAGCCAACTAGGAAAAGCAAAAGAACTAAAAGACCACCACAAAGGCTTTCGGGCTTTATATGGGATCCGGGTTAATGAATTGGGTACATTGGAATGAGATATTAGCGAAGGCACACGAATGGTTAAATGACCAAATAGTAGCACTAATGTGGGAGGCTGAATTTTTGTAGAAACTTTCTCTCTGTGGTCTCTCTCCCTTGACTATTTCTTCTGTGGCTCTGTCTTCCCATCCCCTTCTTTCTGTCCCTATCTTAGTTATGTTAATTTTCATCTTGTTATTCTCTAATTCCGTGTATTGAGTTTCAATTAATATAGATCAATTCTCAGTTCCTATTTGTAATTGTGTTGTTTGTTAAATTCATAACATGTTATATAAAGGATGATGGAGAAAATTTGTCGGGTTGTTATTTCATGAGAAGAAAAACCACTTTGTGAAAGTGAGAGTGTAATACAAAGCCAAGAGAAAAAATACAATTACAATAAAAGTGTTTCTTGTTCTTCTAACTTTTGAGTTGAGATTTTTGAGAAAAAATTCAACACAATATTCTTCGTTTAATTTGTTCGCGAGTTTCACTGATCAAAGAGTTGATAGCAAGGATCGTTCTCGGTATGGATAAGCATAGAGTCTTCGCACTATCGAAGAATTTTGAAACGAGACTCTCTTCACCAGGTACGTCTTAGATCCGATCTTTGATATGTAAGTAAATTTTAAATATAAAAAGATCTACCTAGGATTGTTATTGTCTTCCGTTGCGTGTTACGAACACCTATACGCAATCCTTCATCTTCCTCCCAGAAAACTTAAATATGAAAAAATCTTTTTCCACCAAGAAAACTTTTTTTCTTTTCCACCAAGAGAAGTAATTCTAATCATGGTAGAAAATCAGGACATATACTTATACATGTATATACGCAAGAGTGGAATAATTAGTTTTAGCATAAGATCTCGCATAAGATAATTAATACTACAATGTTTGCTTATTAGTTACATATAAAATAACTATCGTACTATATATTTTTTTTATGTGAGATAAAATGTGAAATAAGAGTACACGTATTAGCAATACATATATTAAACTATTTAAAGATAAAATCCTTTTAAAGTAGGTAATCATGTATAGCAATCCATTCATTATCAATCTACTTATAAACAATTTTATATTAGAATATAGTATGTGAACCAACGACCTTTAATGTAATGAGTAATGGTTGGAGATTATAGAAAAATGTAAGGATTAACAATCATATCTATTTAAATAATGGAGAAATAATAGAGTTATGCACATTTTTGGTTAATAAGAACTCTAGTCATCCGAGTGTGAACGAATGAATTATTCATAATCATTCAATACACAATGATGTGACATGAGAACCAACCTCTTGCATACGTCGTTGTCTTTGCCTTTCGCTTTCTTCCAAACTTAGAGAAAATTCACGAGGTTATCATAATCCACTTGAAATTATCGTATTTACTTTTTGTCTCTTCTATATCTCTCATCTAGGATCATATCTAAATTAAAAAAAAAAATGAACAGAAAATGTAAAACCACCTTACCAGTTTGGCAAGCCAATTGAATAGATAAAAAATAAAACACACTTTGTCTGGTCATATGATCATCGTGTCATTGATTATTTTTTCTCCTTAAATTAATTCTTCTGCAATGCAGTGGACAACTCAATTTTGTAGGAAATTCACCGGAAGGTTACGTTGATATTCTCTTTAAGAAGTATTCTTTCCAGAAATGAGATAGTAGTTATTTTTACATCCTTAATGTGTAAAGTTTGATTCTTTCTCATTCCTCATTCACGTCCAAAAGAATTAAAAAGGAAAAAAGAAGTTTCCACTGCCTTATTGATTCCCCTTTCCTCAAAACTTTCCGAGTCCGAAACTTTTTTAATCATTTTTTGGACAAAAAACACTTTTGTACTACTTTAAAAAAAAGTTATATAACTGAATAAAACGCAGTATTATACTGCGAATTACTTTAACGGAAATTTTGTCGTTAAAGTAATTCGCAGTATAGTACTGCGTTTTACTTAAAAAAAAATTTTTTGTAATTCGCAGTACTATACTGCGTTTTACTAAGATATATTTGTAAAACGCAGTATAATAATGCGTTTTACATTAAATAATTGTCTTGTACTCTGGTTTTTGGCCCCACCAATAATGAACTGACATAACAATAATTCAATACATAAAACGTAGTATTGTACTGCGTTTTACATAGAAAAATTCTATACCCCAACGTCGGACTTGCCTTATTTAAAGGCGTTTCAATTTTATAAAAATTCATTCAATACTTTATCAAACTTACGTTCATACTTCTCTCTTCTTCTTATCAATTATTTTTTTACAATGTCTGAAGTGACAAAAATAAGGGTTTCACTATATTGGAGGGGTGAGGTTGTGTTGGAGAATAACTTTGTGCGGTATAGCTCACCTCCACAATGTCATGTTAAATTGTCGCTTACTATGGAGTACGATAAATTGGTATCGTTGTTACGTAAAAAAAATGAATGAGAGGAGGCGTTCGGTTAACCTTAAAATAACCGGTAGATTTCCGTATTCAGTGACTCCACAGAGGTTTGCTTATTATTCTGAGTTTAACATCGAGGATGATGAAACTCTTAGAGATTTTTTGCTGATTCCGGATGAATATAGGGAATTTATTGTAATAAAATTATTGAAAATGTACGTCAAGGTGGAAGACGTTCCCAATAATGAGGGCGTGCATAGTAGGGATAACCCCCAGTCATCGGGTGGTTATTCTGGAGCAGTTTTTACCGGACAGATTGGTGATGAAAGAGCTTGCCTTGATTTAAACTTGTCACCACCGGCGAATGAGCAGCCACAAAATAATTTTTCGACTTTAGATAATCAACAAGACGACTGGTAAACTTCAATTTTACTACGCTTTACCGATGTTTAATTTATGTTTTAATTGGATTTGTATTAACACTCATATTTTTCATAGGGGGTACCGTCCGGATATGAATTTTATAAGTTATGACCCTGCCCCTAGTTGGAATATGCGTAGTTCTGGAGTATTAGACCATGGTGGTCCATCTGGGAGTCATCACCAACAAGAAAATATCCATCATGAAACGTCAAGACAGTACGACTTGTAAGTAAAGTGATATAACTATATCTAAAGTATTTATCTAGTTGGGTAACTTATCATTTTGTTCTTTATGTGCAGTGAAAACAAGCTTCTTGAAGCTCCTGACCTCACACAGTTGCCCATAGACGACATATTTACTCGTGATTTGGCAGATGCGCAGAGTCAGGAAGATGATAGTGATTATGACAACAATGCGGATGAGTCTGGGGATGACACACCCTTCCATGATGAGGGTGATGAGGAGGAGGAAATGAATGTTGAACCTGAGCTGACGAGGGAGCATGTTCCTCCACCTCCAGCTAGACCAAGAGTGTACGAGTCCCACGTGCCATTTCATGAGCAGAATATTCCCTACCTTGATAATTTGCCAAGCATGCCGAACGTTGCCCTCACAAGGGATGATGATGAATTTCGGTCAGCGATGTGGGATGAGTCTAGACCAGCTGTTCTGACAAAGGGCATATATTTCCCCGATAAAGCTCGCCTAATTAGGGCTGTAAAAATCTACAGTATAAGAGAGTGTCGTGAGATGACGGTAAGTGAGTCAACTACGGAGAAATACAAGGCTGTATGCCGTAGAGACTTTATGGGTTGTCACTGGATGTTGCGTGCCACCAAGAAGAAATCAGGTTTGTGAAAAGTGGGTAAATTTATTAGCGAGCACAGATGTGAAATGGACACATACAATGAGAATCACTTCAACTTGGATGTGGACTTGATTTCTCTTGTCTTGATTCCATATTTGGAAGTGTCCATTAGGTTCAAGATTAAAGAGTGTATTACAGCCGTCCACCAGGAGTATGGTTATACTATAACCAAAAGAAAGGCATATCTCGGTCGCAAACGTGCCATTGAACTTATTTATGGCGACTGGGATAAGTCTTTTTCATGTCGGCAGGTCCGGGATGCGCAGGCGGAGGAAAGTCCATGTCGTCTACTATAATTTAAACAAAATTAATTGTGTGTGTTAGCTTAATAAATTAAATAATTAATTATGTTTAAAATTGGACTGAATAATTATGTACGGGTTCCAGGCTCGATATTTGAGGCCCGGTAGCACCGAGTTATCCTTAATTATTATGCGTGTCAATTTCAATATTTTTAGAATTGTGTCTGTTAGCTTAATAAATTAAATAATTAATTATGTTTACAATTGGACTGAATAATTATGTATGGGTTCCAGGCTCATTTTTTGAGGCCCGGTAGCACCGAATTATCCTTAGTTATTATGCGTGTCAATTTTAACATTTTTACAATTGTGTATGCTAGCTTAATAAATTAAATAATTAATTATGTTTACAATTGGACTGAATAATTATGTATGGGTTCCAGGTTCATTTTTTGAGGCCCAGTAGCACCGAGTTATCCTTAATTATTATGCGTGTCAATTTCAATATTTTTAGAATTGTGTGTGTTAGCTTAATAAATTAAATAATTAATTATGTTTACAATTGGACTGGAAAATTATGTATGGATTCCAGACTCATTTTTTGAGGCCCGGTAGCTCCGAGTTATCCTTAATTATTATTCGTGTCAATTTTAATATTTTTAGAATTGTGTGTGCTAACTTAATAAATTAAATAATTAATTATGTTTACAATTGGACTGAATAATTATGTATGGGTTCCAGACTCAATTTTTGAGGCCCGGTAGCACCGAGTTATCCTTAATTATTATTCGTGTCAATTTTAACATTTTTACAATTGTGTATGCTAGCTTAATAAATTAAATAATTAATTATGTTTACAATTGGACTGAATAATTATATATGGGTTCCAGACTCGATTTTTGAGGCCTGGTAGCACCGAGTTATCCTTAATTATTATGCATGTCAATTTTAACATTTTTAGAATTATGTGTGCTAGCTTAATAAATTAAATAATTAATTATGTTTAAAATTGGACTGAATAATTATGTATGAGTTCCAGACTCGATATTTGAGTTAATTTTACAACATATAGGAATTTGTTACTTTTGTAAGTTTATTGTTATAATTAAATAATTAATTTTGTAAAGTGTAATTGGATAGAGTTTGCAGTTACTACATACTTAAACTACATAGACTCTACGCTAAAAGACTCTACATTTTACTGCACTAAAAGGCTCTATATTTTACAACACAAACAAGCTCTATATTTTACTACACTAAAAGGCTCTATATTTTACTACGCTAAAAGGCTATTTATTTTACTACGCTAAAAGGTCACTATTACATATAAAAACAACTAACATAAAATACAAATATGAACAACAAACAAAATAAATAATATTAATTTTTTAACAATACAAATAATTTATCAAATTTTAACAATTTTTTGTACCAAAGCTAATAAATCAATCCGGGTATAAATAAGATACAAATTTAAACACAAACATAACACAAATTAACATGGAAACACATTAAACAATACAAATATGCATGTACTATACGAGTTTCGACATAAACAAAATTGAAATACCTCGATTTAAGTTTTTTAAATTTGATTGAAATCGAATTTTTGCACCCGAAAGAAGGAATCCAAAGCTTGTCTTGTATGTGGGACCTACACTCCTTGCTCTTTAGGTGACGGGTGGAGTCCAAATTTATTTATTTTTGAAGTTTGACGGGGCGTTTGACGCGGGGGTGACCAGCAGAATCGAAGGTGTTGGTTTTCTTCGGTTCAGTGGTCCAAGGAAGAAAAAGAAGGGGCTATATTTTATTGAAGTTGTTCGCAGTATTATACTGCGTTTTAAGTAAAACGCAGTATAATACTGCGAACAGCTTTAATAAAATATAGTTGGGCCCAACATCTTAGTAAAACGCAGTATAGTACTGCGAATTACAAAAAAAAAAAATTTTTAAAGTAAAACGTAGTACTATTATGCATTTTACTCATTTATGTAACTTTTTTTTTAAAGTAGTACAAAAGTATTTTTTGTCCAAAAAATAATTAAAAAGGTTTCGAACTCAAAACTTTCCACTACCTAGGGAGGGGTGTTTTTTAAGGTGTGGCTAATATCTTGGGAGACTTTTTCTACTGCCTCAGAGGAAAAGTCTGTGCGACCTACTTACTGTCTTGGTAAATGGTTATGCACAAGGAGAGAAGTTTGTAAACTAGAAATCTGAGTATAACTAGCTAGCCCACTTGCAAGTAGCTTATGGAATTATTTTTCTTTCTTTTTTGTGTTTATGGATTGATATATATTAGTCGATTGTCTCTTGTAGATTTACTATCAGTCTAGATCTAAATAAAATAAAATTAATATAGCTTCAAAGAACACGACTAGTCTGGCAGGCCATAAAAGGATAACAATAAACTAAAGAAGGTCAAATTAATCGAAGACTTTGTCTGCTAGCTCATTCAATCATCCCTTTTATTGATTATTTTTCCTTAAATTCTTCTGCATGTGACATGTGCACTCAATAACTCCGTTTTACGTATTCACTGGTAGGCCAACTTGATTTTGTTTGAGTTCCTGCGCTGAGTCAAGGAGTATTCCTTTGGCAGAATCAATATATTCGACTTCATTAGAAGTGTAAACTTCCATTTGTATCAAATTCTTTTGTTTTCCATTCCCATAATTTGGGCATCCTCACCAAAATATTTTTAATTTATAAATGAAGTCTACCGCTACCTAATGAGATTTCCAATTTATTATACACCTTCCAAAATAAAGAACAACTCTTGCACAAAATCTGAAGCAGACTGCAATAAAGAACTGTGAAAGGTACGATATAATGTAGGAACTTGTCCAAATTTCCGCCTCGGATGCTAAAGGAATGGAGAAAATTTTGTGCCTTGGGAATTGATTATTACTACTTGCACGTTAATTATGGACTCAAAGTTTAATCTGGACAAAGATCAATGACCAAAATTTTCCATACTAAGAGCAGAGGCGGATCCAGAATTTTAAGTTTATGGGTTCTTGTCGCAATTTCAAATTAATATACAATAATAACTGGGTTCACAAATAGATATTTAATAAATTTTTTAACAAAAATATAGGGTCTACGCAAAAGTTACTGGGTTCCCGGGAACCCGTATACTACACGCTAGATCCGCCCCTGAGTAAGAGTTTCCATCATTTAACGCAGGGGTGAAGCAATGTTGGCCCAAGGGTGGTCAACTAACTATCCTTCACCGAAAAATTTATACTCCTACATATATGATAAAATATTACTTGTTATTGATTAAAAATAGACTTTGAACACCCTTGCATAGCCCACTGGCAATAGATGTTCAAAATTTCAAAAAATATGAAATTTCTTTCTCTAGAATGAAAATTTTCTCTCAGTGAAAAGCTGATCATGGGTAGGAAATCCGAAGTTGGAGGGGGAAAGAAACAAGGGCAAGGCAGTGTCACAAATGGTGGAAAGCAAACTGTACCGCAGTCAACATATGCGAAGAAAACAAAAGGCTTCAATGTACTTCACGAAATTGTACCGCTGGATCTAGCATAAGTAAGTATGGATCAGACACCAACTCGATGTAATTTGGTGAATAGAAATGAGAATAGCATAGCGTAGAGTAGGGGAAAAAGTTCATGGGCGGATATGAAAGAAGAAGAGGCGATGATGGAAGCAGGGGTGTGGAAATCACAACAGGCCATGAATTCGTGGAGTAAAGTAGTAGGACCGATTCCTGCAACTGAAGGATTCGATTTATGTAGTTAGGAAATGACAAATCAAAATGTCAAAATTACAAATGATGATATCAAGGATGAAGTTGAGTACTGAAAATCAGTAGTGATATGCTATGTGTTGGGATATAACCCTCCACTGTCAGTAATGGATGGGTATTTTAGGAGAATTTGGGGAAATAGGGGAATTGACAAAGTGGCACTTGTTAACAAGGGGGTGTTCCTTATGCAGTTTCAATCTGAAGAAAGTAAAATCAGAATTATTGAAGAAGGAGACAAGATGTTTGATAAAAAGCCAGTTGTAATTAGACCATGGAAGCAGGACATTGACATGAAGAAGGAGACTATTGACAAGATTCCTATATGGATCAGACTCACAGGGTTGGATATTAAGTATTGGGGAAAGAATGCTCTCATGAAAATTGCAGGAATGGTGGGAAAACCACTGAAGGTAGATAGAGCTACATCGCAGAAAAAACGACTTACATTTGCTAGAATACTTGTTAAGGTGTCAATTAACCAGCAATATCCATCCAAAATCATGTTTGAAAATGAATATGGAAAGATTATAGAATAAAGAGTTGTCTATGAATGGAAGCCAGTGCTTTGTCCCATATGTAATAACTTTGGGCATGAACAACTGGATTTTCGGAAAAAACATGAGGAATGATGAGGTTAAGGAGCAACAGGGTCAAAACATAATGTAGAATGATCAACAAAAAGTTGATAAGGGAGGCCAGGAAAGACTTAAGAACACTACAGAAAATGTAGGGAATGAAGGATGAAGGACAAAGGAAGTCATGCAGGAGATACAACAAAAGAAGAATGGGCCTGAGGAAGGAAATAACCAAATGGCACATGTTAGAGCAACTGGGAAGAATAGTAAGACAACAATAGCAAGAGAGATGACTCTGAAACTTGGAAATTCATATGCAGCACTAGCACAAAACGCTGAGGAGATAACTAAATTTGATGGGAACATAGCAAGCTCATCCAGCCCTGGAGATAAACAAGTTGTATTGGGACCAAACACTGGAAAGGGTGGGGGATACCCCCCTCATAATGGATAATATTGGATGTTGGAATGTAAGGGGACTAAATAAGCTAGCTAAGCAGAAAGAAATAAATCTATTTCTGCATAATGTAAAGGCTGGTTTATTTGGGCTCCTGGAAACAAAAATTAAGAGGACAAAGGCTCAACGAGCCTTTTTTAATCTTTGTAATGGTTGGTCCCACAAACTTGCAAAAACATCCGAGAGGTCGTATATGGTTACTATGGAAACCTCAAATATATAAGGTGGACCTGATCAAAGTCACTGCACAACTAATCCATTGTAATGTCAAACAAAGAGGTAGTGGAGAGCAGATGTATATCACTATTGTCTATGGGTTCAATGACCAAGCCCTTAGGAGAGAATTATGAGAGGATAAAAAAAAGGATATATAGCCAGATACAGGGACCTTGGGGTGTAATGGGGGATTTCAATTGTGTCCTTTATAAAGACGAGAGGATTGGAAGCCCAATTACTATGGCAAAAATAAAGGATTTTAGGAATTGTGTAGAAAATCGTGATCTACATGACTTAAAATCAACATGATCTTACTTTACTTGGAATAATAAATAAGAAGGGGAGGACAAAGTCATGAGCAAGATAGATAGAGTACTAGTAAACAGTGAATGGTTGTTGTCTCAACTCCCTGCTTCCACAATTTATTACATGAAAGAAGAGTTGTATGATCATAGCGATGCTATTATCAGCTGGGAAAGAGGAGGTAACAGAAGGAAGAAGCAGTTTAAGTATTTTAATATGTGGAGTCTGGCACCAGACTTCATGGAAAAAGTGGAGGAAAGCTGGCAGCTTGAGATTACATGGAATAAGCAATACCAACTGGTGGAGAAGTTGAATCGGCTGAAGAGAATTTTAATGAATTTAACAAGAGCAGATTCAGTGAGGTAGAAAAGAAAGCAGACCAAGCAAAAGAGGAACTTCTAGCATGCCAAGCTAGAATTCAGGCAAACCTTTTGGACTATGAACTACATAAGCAGGAGAGAAGGTTAACACAAGAATGCAGTAATTGTGAAGAAGTTAGATATCAATATCTAAGGCAAAGAATAAAGTGCAATGGGCAATACAAGGCGACCAAAATACCAGGTTCTTCCATAACTTTATGAAGGCCAGGAGGAACACAAACAGGATAATTCTCAATAAGGGATGTAAATGGGGAAAATATTGCAGAGGTGGAGAGGATTGCAAATACATTCACAGAACTCTATACATCTCTGTTGGGTACAAGTAGAGGGGATAGAGATCATGTGTGTAGCAGACTAGTAAAAATATGAGCTGTGGTATCTGAAGAAAGTAGGAAAATGCTGGAGGCTGCTTGTTCAGAGAAAGAGGTGAAACATGCATTATGGGCAATTGTAGGGGATAAAAGCCCTAGCCCAGATGGATATGAGAGCCAATTCTTCAAAGACAACTGGAGAATAACAGGGAAGGACCTAATTGCAGGGATATTGGATTTCTTCAAAATTGGGAAACTGCTGCATGTGTTGAACAACACTGTGATCACCCTTATCCCAAAATATACACATGCAGACTCTGTAAGTGATTATAGACCTATAGCCTGCTGCAATAGTGTTTATAAGATCATATCAAAGATGTTATGTCAGAGATTAAGGAAAGTGCTGCCTGAAATAGTCTCAGCAAATCAAAGTGCATTTGTAGAAGGAAGATCTATTGCTCAAAACATTCTAATATGTCAGGATATAGTACGACTCTATAACAGGAAGACACTACCAAGAGGTGTCTTATAAAAATTGATCTCAAGAAGGCTTATGACTCGGTGGAATGGGGATTTGTAGAAGAAATGTTGTATGCATTGAATTTTCCATGCCAATTCATTAGCTGGATAATGACATGCATTACAGCAACACAATATACAATTGCTATCAATGGTGGCACATATGGAAGCATAGCAAGGAAGAGGGGACTAAGACAGAGGGATCTAATATCCCCGTTGTTGTTTATAATATGCATGGAGTACTTTACAAGAATTATGAGAATGGTGGTTGAACAAGAAGAATTTGCTGATCACACAAAGTGTGAGGGGCTGCAACTGAATCATCTCTGCTTTGCAGATGATGTACTGATATTTTGTAAAGGCGAGTTCCAAGCTATAGTGTTGATGCTAAGAGGATAGCAAAGCTTCTCCAATGCATCAAGTCTCACTACAAATGTTGCAAAATCAAATATTTTTAGTGCTAACATGGATGGACAATGCTTGAATGACTTGTGTGAGCTGACAGAGTACAAGAGGGGGGCACTACCATTCAGATATCTTGGGGGTGCCCATATCACCAAAGAAACTATCAGCAATAGATTGTGAAATAATGGTGGACAAAATGACTATGAAGGTAAAAGGCTGGGGGTCAAGAAATCTATCATATGTAGGGAGAGCGCTGCTGGTAAATGCTGTATTAATGCACATACACTCTTACCGGCCGTCCATCTTTGTGTTACAAAAAAAAAAAGTAATCAAAAGGATCATAGGAGTGTGTAGGAATTTTTTATGGGATGGGAAGGTTCACACAAATAAACCTTCACTGGTAGCATGGGATTTGGTATGCAGAACAAATAAGCAGGGTGGACTAGGGATACATGATATTGATGTATGGAATGAAGCAACAATAGCAAAGTATGTATGGAACATATCAGCAAAAACAAACAATCTATGGATAAGATGAGTTGATCACATCTAATTAAAAGGTAATGAATGGTGGCAGTACAAACCTCCTCAAGATTACAGCTGGTACTGGAGGAAAATATGTACAATTAGAGACAAATTTGTAGCAGGTTATATACAAAATCATTGGCTAACTGCTATTGGAGAATACATACTAATTAGTGGCTATAGCTGAAAAAAGGGGCTATAGAGGACTGGCCTTGGAGAGGGTAGGTATGGAATAGAATGAACATGCCTAAACACAGTTTCATCTATTGGCTAGCAGCACACAATCGACTCCTGAAAAAGGTTAGATTGAAGCATATGGGAGTTAGCCAAGACAACTTATGTGTGATACGTGGTAATGCAGAGGAAACAATTGAACACCTATTTTTTGAATGTCAACTATCGAAAAATGTTTGGAAGATATTCTGAGATGGTTGTATTGGCATAGCTAACATGGAGTTTCGAGGACTAGGCAGAAGGATGCCTAGGCAAGTTAAAGGGAAAATGTGCAGGGCATTTGTGCTTGCTACATTAGCAGCTATGGTATACAACATAGGGAAAGAAAGAAACTTAGCATTCTGGGAACAAAAGGTGCTAAGACCTGGGCATCTATGCAGCCAGATAAAGCAGGTCTGTAAACATAAAGCGTATGAAACACCGGGGAAAAAACACTCAAATAGAGACAGAGATTGGATCGAAACACTTTATAGATAAAGATTGTATAGGAGGAAATTGTATATATGAGGATAGAAACTTATAATTAGAGAGGGGATTTCTGATAGCCATGTAAACTAAAGTTGTAAGTGTTGGTCAGGTGATAAATAAAATCTTTTTGTTTCACAAAAAAAAATATTCTAAATTTGAACACCCTTATTGAATTTTCTGGCTTTACCACTGACGTCCCTCCCATTTTCACTTTGACTAACCAGAATTATTGTAATCCTATTTTTCATATCATATGAGATTATTTTCTTTTTCTGTATATTATAAAATGGAGCACTTTGTTATATTTGAAAATTCTGTAAATTTAAACATCTTATGTTTTTCTTAATAACATGTTCTTGTAACAAAAAAATATCATGATATGATTAAGACTAAAATTTTTAAGAATTCCTTAAATGCTAATTTTTTCCTTTTCTTATAAATAATTCGGTGTCCAATCAAACATTTTCAGTATAGAAAGATGCAAAAAGACCTATAAACACATCTATGATCTAATTATACTACTACTACAAACTATTTCATCTTGTCATCTTGACAGTAACATTAAACGGCTACTTTCTATTTTCACCGCATCTGCAAATGCTTTTAGCTTTTGAGTCCCAAAAGTAGGACCTCTCATCTTTTCATGCGCTTCCTCGAAATTGTTCATCAAAAACTAAAAAAATTAAAAATATTACTAATTATTCTTTTTGAACCATAACAAATGACCAATTTATTAGTTTTATTTTGATCCAAATAAATGTCTATTTATATAATCAAGAAAAAATTTAATTTGTTTTTTTAAAATTATCCTTATGTACGTATCCCTAAAAAGTCATTTACACCTCACATTTGAGAAGAGAAGTAAGTGCTACTATAACTATGGTGCAACATTTAATGAAGGGTACTTTAGTCACACTAACTATTTTCGTCTAGAATTTAGTATTTTTCTTAATGGATGTCACTTATTATGAACCGGAGGAAGTATTGTTTATGAAATATGATTATGTTTTGAAAAAAATAATCAATCTAATTTAGGATAGTTTTTGGGTTAAATTTTTTCTTCCACTCATAAAATTTTAACTTTTCTTCAAATAAAGTTCATATTCAAACCGAACTTCAATTTTTAAAAATTATTTTTTAACTTATTTCCAAACCTCTTTTTTCATGTTTCAATCAAATCAAATGTATGTCTAAATACTTACTAAGAAATCAGGAAGTGAAGTGACCATGACCAACCCCTTTGGCCGAGGCCCCAAGTGTTAGACCCCTGACAAAGCTGATCGGCAAGCGGCACGGCAGTGGCGAGGATTTAGCATGATGGCCTTGCCATTGGCCTATGTGCGAGGGAAAATCAACATGCAAGACAATGCGGGGGTGTTGTCAATGGCAACAAACTGTTGCTAAGCAAGTGAGACGGACTACACTTGTATTTGAGGGCTAAGGTGCGACGGACTACACCAAAGCAAGAGGGGGCTGCGTACAAGCAAGGCCAAGACCTTGACGGAACTAGGCGGGCTGGATGGGAGCTTGACAAGCCAAAACGGGAAAGACCTCGGCGCTAAAGTGAGGCAGCTTAGTGCCAAGGCAGTGGCATTGGCAATGTGGTGTTGCCATGACTTAGGTGAGCGGGCTGGCACCTAAGTTATTTGTGGGCAAACGACTTGGCAAAGGGAAGGGCATCAAGGCTTGGTGACTTGATGTTAAAATCAGCATGGGCAACGGGCATACTTGATCAAGTAGGGGCGACTTGACAAGAACAATCAACTGTGGCAGCGGATTGGCGTGCGGCTAAGTCAAGGGTGACGAGCTGTGGCGATGGCATTGAGCGGGAGCAGTGTCAAAGGCTAAGGCTGGGCGCAAAGTCAGCCTTAGACGTGCAGCAGCTGGCCAAGAAACACGCACATGCAGTGCACATGAAGTGGTTTTCAAGTGTGCTGTGCACATGCCAAGCAGTTGGCGGTTACAACCCATGTCCAAGAGTTGCTGATTAAATGGCTGAGTCTTTGCACGGTTTTGGGGGCATGTTAGAGACATGTTCCCCACGTTTTGATCATGGGGATCACTTCCTATCAGTTGGGGGATGTCAACTGAACATAGGAGACTCTTTGGGGCTGACTACACTATATATATGTGTGTTAGCAGCCTTAAAAACGGGCTAAGTACCTAGGGAGGGAAATGTCTGAAAATAGGCATAGGGTTGTCTATTTTGTGGCTTGAGCATGGCAAATTATGTGCCATTGCCTTGCCAAACGAGTGGCAGCACGAGTAGCCTTAGGCAGGGGCTTTTATGGGGCTAATTCGTGCATGAGTAGGCCATTTTTTGTGAGTTGGTGCCTGCCAAGGGTGGCAGCACCTTGCCTAACTCGAGATTTTCCTTTGTAATTTGATTTATTATAAAAGGTTGGGAAAGGGTTCCCGTAAATCTGTGTTGCCTTTGTTTTTCTTGTTGCCTTTAAATTATTCTAAGTGTTGAACCTCGAAACCAAACGAAAATTGGGTAAGGCTGAGGTCAAGTGGGGACTTGACTGCCGCACATCGGGCAGCATTTTCGGCGGACAGAAATTGCCGGTGTGACAATTGGTATCAGAGCAAGCCAGGTTAGGCTTGGTTTGGTTTGGTTCGTGATGAGGTCGAGATGGCCATGGACAAGACTGCAAGACAAGGGGTCAGTGTGCTTGTTCGTGGAAGGGACTGTCTTGGCTTAGAAATTCAGAAAAGGCAAGGAAGGCAGTGATGCAGAAATTTCGAGTTTGAGGGTGCCAAAAATCAGTGTGGGTTCTTACAAATCAGTCAGTTGGCGTGCTGGTTTTGCTGTGGGAACGACGGACAAGAAATGCAATGAGAAAACAAAAACGTTGCACTTGAGGGCAAGGACAACGTTATTCTCAAAAGGGTGCTGAACTTGTGATGTCTTTGCAAATGGCAGCATGTGTTGGGATCTATTCGACGAGGGCGTCGAATTCAACTGGTTGGGGTGGTTTGTTAGACCCCTGACAAAGCTGATCGGCAAGCGGCACGGCAGTGGCAAGGATTTTGGCATGATGGCCTTGCCATTGGCCTATGTGCGAGGGAAAATCAACATGCAAGACAATGCGGGGGTGTTGTCAATGGCAACAAACTGTTGCTAAGCAAGTGAGACGGACTACACTTGTATTTGAGGGCTAAGGTGCGACGGACTACACCAAAGCAAGAGGGGGCTGCGTACAAGCAAGGCCAAGACCTTGACGGAACTAGGCGGGCTGGATGGGAGCTTGACAAGCCAAAACGGGAAAGACCTCGGCGCTAAAGTGAGGCAGCTTAGTGCCAAGGCAGTGGCATTGGCAATGTGGTGTTGCCATGACTTAGGTGAGCGGGCTGGCACCTAAGTTATTTGTGGGCAAACGACTTGGCAAAGGGAAGGGCATCAAGGCTTGGTGACTTGATGTTAAAATCAGCATGGGCAACGGGCATACTTGATCAAGTAGGGGCGACTTGACAAGAACAATCAACTGTGGCAGCGGATTGGCGTGCGGCTAAGTCAAGGGTGACGAGCTGTGGCGATGGCATTGAGCGGGAGCAGTGTCAAAGGCTAAGGCTGGGCGCAAAGTCAGCCTTAGACGTGCAGCAGCTGGCCAAGAAACACGCACATGCAGTGCACATGAAGTGGTTTTCAAGTGTGCTGTGCACATGCCAAGCAGTTGGTGATTACAACTACCCATGTCCAAGAGTTGCTGATTATTGGCTGAGTCTTTGCACGTTTTGGGGGCATGTTAGAGACATGTTCCCCACGTTTTGATCATGGGGATCACTTCCTATCAGTTGGGGGATGTCAACTGAACATAGGAGACTCTTTGGGGCTGACTACACTATATATATGTGTGTTAGCAGCCTTAAAAACGGGCTAAGTACCTAGGGAGGGAAATGTCTGAAAATAGGCATAGGGTTGTCTATTTTGTGGCTTGAGCATGGCAAATTATGTGCCATTGCCTTGCCAAACGAGTGGCAGCACGAGTAGCCTTAGGCAGGGGCTTTTATGGGGCTAATTCGTGCATGAGTAGGCCATTTTTTGTGAGTTGGTGCCTGCCAAGGGTGGCAGCACCTTGCCTAACTCGAGATTTT
This sequence comes from Nicotiana sylvestris, assembly GCF_000393655.2. Lineage (NCBI taxonomy): Eukaryota > Viridiplantae > Streptophyta > Magnoliopsida > Solanales > Solanaceae > Nicotiana > Nicotiana sylvestris. The sequence goes on from NC_091065.1 coordinate 54,000,204, forward strand.
CCTTTGTAATTTGATTTATTATAAAAGGTTGGGAAAGGGTTCCCGTAAATCTGTGTTGCCTTTGTTTTTCTTGTTGCCTTTAAATTATTCTAAGTGTTGAACCTCGAAACCAAACGAAAATTGGGTAAGGCTGAGGTCAAGTGGGGACTTGACTGCCGCACATCGGGCAGCATTTTCGGCGGACAGAAATTGCCGGTGTGACACCTACCATGGTGGTGACGGGTGACGGAGAATTAGGGTTCGATTCCGGAGAGGGAGCCTGAGAAACGGCTACCACATCCAAGGAAGGCAGCAGGCGCGCAAATTACCCAATCCTGACACGGGGAGGTAGTGACAATAAATAACAATACCGGGCTCTATGAGTCTGGTAATTGGAATGAGTACAATCTAAATCCCTTAACGAGGATCCATTGGAGGGCAAGTCTGGTGCCAGCAGCCGCGGTAATTCCAGCTCCAATAGCGTATATTTAAGTTGTTGCAGTTAAAAAGCTCGTAGTTGGACTTTGGGATGGGCCGGCCGGTCCGCCTTAGGTGGTGACCACATTTTTAACGTAACACTATCAAATCAATTGCCATTTAAGAAATTTATTATTTACCAAGATATATTGATGATAATTGAATCAAATAGTGATGAATAATTTAAGGACTCAATTAAAAATATATTATTTTTAACATGAAATAGATTCTTACACTTAACAAAAGAAAACTACCAATCAAACTAGAATGTAAAGGTAAAGAACTGTACTAAAAGTGCAAACGATTAAAATTTACTATAAAATTTTTGAAACTTTATATAAACGTATACATATATATATATGTGTAATTCTAAATTTAAAATAGCTACTCCTATATTCGATTTAGTTCGATTTTTTTTATTAAAATCAAAACCAAACCAAATTTGATCGGTTTTTAAATTTCAAAATCAAAACTAAACCAAACCAAAAAATATTAGTTTTTTTATCGATTTAGTTTGATTTTTGGTTTTTAGGATTTTTATAAACAACCTTGCAAAAAGGTAAAGAGGTAGTGATCACCCACCTACGAAGAAGCTGTCATTTATAGCTCAAGTGTAAAACACCCAGCCTTTTTCTCCTCCACTTCAGTCTTTCACTTTCCTCTATATATACACACACGTTTCCCAGCTCTTCTTCTAAAAGGCATCATCACATCACTTCTTGAGAAAGATATATATGATGGGTTGTTTATCTACTACTTTGCTTCTGCTATCTTTCCTTGCTTTTGCTTCTTTCTCCAGTAAGTTTAATTTCAACAACTTAATTAATGTTAATCTTTATATTATTTTATTAATATAGCAACTCACTCTGTTCTACTTGTTGTAAATTTCAGGTGCAGAAATCTCATCTAAAGTAGGAATATGCTACGGACAACTTGGGAACAACCTCCCTCTACCAACAAAATCAGTTGACTTAATCAATGGTCTCAAAGCCAATAGAGTCAAGATCTACGATGCAAACCCAGAAATCCTTAAAGCCTTCAAAGGCACAAAAATTCAAGTTTCAGTCATGGTCCCTAATGAGCTTATCAACAACATTTCTACAAATCAAGACTTAGCAGACCAATGGGTCAAAACCAATGTTGTACCATTTTACCCCGACACTATGATCCGTTACCTCCTTGTTGGAAACGAAATCCTAAGTAACCCACCCAACACCACTTGGTTCAACCTTGTACCTGCCATACGCAAAATCAGATACTCTGTCAAAAAATTTGGTCTCGGAAAAATCAAAGTTGGTACACCATTAGCTATTGACATGCTTGAATCTTCTTTCCCACCTTCTAATGGTACATTTAGGTCCGACATTTCGGAAAAAGTCATGATACCATTGTTACATTTTTTGAATCGAACCAAATCATTCTTTTTCATAGATGTTTATCCTTATTTTGCTTGGGCAGCTCAACCTACAGTAATTAATCTTGACTATGCTTTGTTAGAGTCCAAGAATATTACTGTTACGGATCCGGTTTCGGGTTTAACCTATACGAATTTATTGGACCAAATGATTGATGCAGTGTATTTCGCTATGAAGAGGGTGGGCTACCCGGATGTTCGGTTATTTATTGCAGAAACGGGTTGGCCCAATGCTGGTAATGTAGACCAAATTGGAGCGAGCATCTATAATGCAGCAACGTACAACAGGAACGTGATTAAAAAGTTTACAGCTAAGCCACCTGTGGGAACGCCAGCAAAACCAGGAGTTATCGTGCCGACATTATTGTTTGCTTTGTACAACGAGAATCAGAAACCGGGTCCGGGTACGGAGCGGCATTTCGGGTTATTGTACCCGAATGGGACGAATATATACGAGATAGACTTGTCGGGAAAGACGCCATTGTCGGAATATGAGCCATTGCCGAGGCCGAGGAACAATGAGCCATACAAGGGGAAAATCTGGTGCGTTGTTGGGAGAAAAGCGAGTGTAACAGAAGTGAGTGGAGCATTAGCATATGCATGTGGGCAGGGTAATCGGACCTGTGATGAGATCCGACCCGGAGGAAAATGTTACAAACCGAATTCTTTGGTGTTACATGCGAATTACGCATTCAGTTCTTATTGGGCTCAGTTTAAGTCAGCTGGAGGAACTTGTTATTTCAATGGGCTTGCTATTCCGACCAAAAGTGATCCAAGTAAGTAATACATTCAATTCTTGGTCGAACAACAACAATAACAATCCAGTATAATCTCACTTAGTGGGGTCTGGGGAGGGTAGTGTGTACACAGACCTTGACCTTACCTCTACCATGGGGTAGAGAAGCTGTTTTCAAATAAACTCCCGGCATCCTTCCCTTCAAGAACTTCCCACCTTACTCTTGAGGAGACTCGAACTCACAACCTCTTGGTTGAAAGTGGAGGTTGCTTACAACCTCTTGGAAGTGGAGGTTGCTCTAGTGGTAAACACTCTCATTTCCAATCAAAAGGTTATGAGGCCGAGTCACCCCAAGAGCAAGGTAGAGTGTTTTGGAGGGAAGGATGCCGAGAGCCTATCGGAAACAGCCTCTCTATCCCAGGATAGGGGTAAAGTGTGCGTACATATTACCCTCCTCAGACTCCACTAGTGAGATTATACTGACTTGTTGTTGTTATAAGTATTACTCCCTTCGGTTCACAATAAGTGATCAATTTAACTTTTTATTTTTGTCCAAAATAAGTGTTCATTTATATAATCAAGAAAAAATTCAACTTATTTTTTTAAAATTACCCTTATTTACGTAACCTAAAGAGTCTTTTATTCCTCACATTAAATTATGCCGTAACATTTAATTAAGGATAGTTTAATCACACTAACTATTTTTGTCTAAAATTTGGTATTTTCTTAATGTGTATGCCCAAAGCAAATTGATCACTTATCGTGAAGTATATAATAAAATAATATTATAGCAACCGACCCTTTCGTCACGCTAATTAATATTTGTTCTCGAATATACATGCTAATGAATTTGCTTGTATTTTTGCAGGTTATGGAGCTTGCAAGTTCCCAAGCGTCACACTTTGAAGATTGCAGGGAACGTCAAAGGAAGTTTAGGTGACAGACACATCGCCATGAGACAATGCCACGCCTTTTGTTTTTCTATACGTTAGAATACAGAATAAACAGAGTTACGTTGTTTTATTCTTATTCTATTGATCCAAACAATTTAGATTTGTTTTGTCCTACTGTATTCTGCCGTATAGAATAACAGTTTCTACTTTCTACCTAGAACAATGTAAGAGAAACAACTGGTTCCACGATAACAAATAGTAGTGTATGGGACTTAATAAGAGCTGTTACTCTCTCTATTTCAATTTACGCGAACATGTTTGACGGAGCATGATTTAAAGAAAAATAAAGACTTTTGAAATTTGTGATGCTAAACAAGTCAAAAAGGGGTCCAGAGTATTTGTATGATTATAAAATCTTCTCATTGTAGAATTGAAAGTTTAAACTAAAATAAGTTTATTTATTTTCACATGACCACAAATCCACTTCTCATAAAATTTGTACTTTAGAGTAATTTTGTATATCTTGTTGTACTTTCTGCATTATTTTTCTTGACGTTTGGCAACGGCTATATGAATAATGAATCTATGATGTTTGTTGGGAAAATGTGGGTGGGACACACTAATATTTGCTTTGCTGCTATCAAGGAAGGAGAATCTAACTCCATTCTCTGTGCAACGGCTATGAGGAGGCATCTTTTCTTCAGTTTTTTAGCTTTTCTATATCACTTTGTTCATATGGAGAATCTTTACTTTTCTAGGACATAAATCCTCTTTATTGGACCACAACAAATACTACTGTAGTAAAAAATATCCTTTCTTAAAATTACAAATCCTCTTGCCGATAAGTGTGTCAAATGAACTGTGTACATGAATCAACATGAGCCCATTGGATTATAAATGGGCTTAAAACGGTTAAGTCGATTAACAGATGAGATAGGATAATTTCACAAATAGAGATTTTTACATAGTTGCTCCCTTTTTAAAAATTAATTTCATAAATGATATTAATCTTTGTTTATTTCAAAATTAGCACTTTTTTAGCACTTTCCTTCCCCAGACCCCACTTGTGAAACTATACTGGGTCGTTGTTGTTGATGTTGTTTTACTTTTTAGCACTTTCACATTGGTAACTCATTAACTAAGGGATCTCTCTACATCAATACACTTTTATTACATTTCCTTTTCCCTCTCTCTTCCATAATTTTTTCTCCTCTTTCATAATAACACTTACCCAAATATATCAAAGATTCTAAAAAAAAAATATCTAAAAAATAATCCCTGTTTAATATAAATTTGTCATAATAAATTTAAAAATCCTTTATGCCAAGATTTTCTCTTCCTTTTCACTATTTTCTCTCCCTGCCACAAAATTCAATCACTAAACAAAATGAAAGGCTTTAAAACGTGAAGTATTCATGAGTCGTTTTTATACTTTATATATAACTAGTATTAGTACCCGCACGAATGTGCGGACACATATCATGTCAAATATTTAAGTTATTTGGATTGTATGTAAATAATCTTAAAATTTACACTTTCTCAGTAAGTGTAGATAATCATTGAATATTAACTACATGAAAAAAATTAATCATTTCTTCTATTTTTCTTTTTTGATACCATTCTTGCCGGTGTCATTTGATCCTAAAAATAGTCAGGAAGCAAAATAATAACTCATATTTATGACAAAACAATCAAATGTTGAGACAATGAATGACTCTTTGGATAAGACTTAACTCTTTTACTACTACTTGACCCCTTATTTGTTGTGTTGATATCTCTTAAAAAATATTTCATTCTTAAAATATCAGTTTCTAAAACATTATTTTTCAATAATAATTATTTATATAATAATGTAATTAAAAATATTATTCTTAATTCAAAACTCATTTTAGTTGGCTATCTAATAATATAAAAAGTTCTTTAGCTAGTGATTTTTTTCCCTCCAAAATGATATTTGACATTAACCATGTTAAATATCCGAGTTATTTGAATTATATATAAATAACCTTAACATTTAAACATTCTAAATAATTATATATAATCGTCAGATATTAATTAAGAAACACTACATGAAAAAAGATTAACATTTTCTCAATACTCGTAGTGATAATTTTATTTTTGCACTATTCTCATTGGTGTCTCGAATATCATATCATTGTGTTAGTAATAATAATTTTTTAAAAACGACACATAATGTAAATTAAACAAAAATTCTAAGATATCCTTATCTTATAATCTATGTATTTGAGTTGAAAAAAATATATTTGAAACCGATGAGACTAACTTTCAAATTTTTTATACTCAACAAAGATGAAACATAAGAAGAAATTTATTGTTATATTTTATTTATGATTTTTAGATCTTTCTAACATTTTTTTCAATATTTATTTTCTTTTATCTTATTTTTTATGTCATTATTTCTTTTGTTACGAAAAATTAATTTATTTCACTATAAAAGGATGAGTTTTAATAAAAATTATCCACATATGAACTTAATTATATTTTTAGTCTTTGACTGAAATTATTTCATATTTTTCTTTTTGGCTTTATCTAATCAGCCTAAATAGGTGCTCACTTGACCACTTAAATTAAAAAATTGAATGGTCTGTAATTTATATATAATTCATATATAATATGTGTATAATCGTGTGTTGTCGGTATATCATCTATTTATATTAGCTATAAAAAGTAAACAATAAATATGACCGGATATTATGTAAATATTCCATAAGATTTCAGTTTTTTAGTTTATTCATGATATAATTTCTATTATAATAATTTAAAAATTCTCTACTAATGTTCAAAAATATCTTTTTATTATTATTTTGAATTAAAAAATGTGACGACTCGGCCAATTGTCTCATGAGTTACCGCTCCATTTCCCCCATTTCTACTTCTTTATACTTAATTTATCCGTGTTATGTGGTATTGGGTTGGTCGGATCGAATCCGGAATGGTTTTGGTAAGGTTTGAGACACTTAGTCTCTAAAAGTAGCTTTAGAGTTAGAAAAGTCAACCAAAAGTACTTATTGGTAAACGACCTCGGAATGCGGATTTTACGGCACAAATAACTTCGTTAGGTGAGTTGGGACTTAGGAGTGTGTTCGAAATATTTTTGTAATGTCCGGTGTAGAATTAGACTTGAATTGACGAAAGTTAGTTTTTGGCGATTTTCGATCGGCGGTGGAAAATAGGCTATCAGGGTCGGAATGGAATTCTGACAGTTGGAACATGTCACGACCCAAACCCCGCTCCGGTCGTGATGACGCCTCTCGTGAAGACAGTGCCAGCCAACAAACATATATCGCCTTTTCAAAAATAGTTAAACATTAATAAACAGTTTAAGTATGATTTAATGATATAATTAACGGAAGCACAACCCGACACAGCCCTAACCGGGGTGTCACAAGTCACGAGCATCTACTAGGGTATAAATACAACTGAAAGCCTGGAGTGTACAAATACAGACTAATGAAATGAGGAGAGAGAAAAGCAGTGCTGCGAACGCCGACAACTACCTTGCTAAACCCTGATGACTCTGCCTCCGATCAGCCAAAACATACCTGAATCTGCACACAAGATGCATGGAGTAATGTGAGTACTCCGACTCAGTGAGTAATAATAATAAATAAAGACTGAAGGCAAGAAATCACGCAAAAACACAAAGTATTCCATACTGAAGCAGAAAAATCACTTGAAAGAGAAAAGCAGTGAGAAATCAAGTGAAAATCCCTTTTTTTTCCAACAAGTAAAACAAGTAGTTTACAAGTGAGTAACAAAAATGATAGAAATGTAAACAGCCCCTCGGGCATCAATAGAACCAGCCCCTCGGGCTCAATATCAGAACAGTAACAGCCCCTCGGGCTAAATATCAGAATAGTATCAGCCCCTCGGGCTACCTCACAATCACTCATATCAGCCCATCGGGCATAGTATCAATCACTCAAAATAATGGGTACCCGCGCTCACTGTGGGTGTGCAGACTTTGGAGGGGCCCCTTACGGCCCAAGCGCTATATCAAGCCACCTCGTGGCATCATCACTCAACATATCCTCACATCACTCAAGCCACCGTGTGGCATATAAAGTATCTCAAGCCTTCGGCCTCATATCACTCGGCCTCACATCAATCAAGCCACCGCGTGGCATAAATAGTAACTCAGGCCCTCGGCCTCATATCACTCAGCATATCCTCACATATGGCCCTCGGCCTCACTCAGTCCGAAAATCATCACAAGCCCCTTGGGCATTTGTAAAACAGTAGTTCTCAGCCCAATATATCATTTAGAAATATCATTTGAGTTTCAAATCTATATAAAAGTGGCTGAGTTTGTGAAACAATAATCATCAACAGGACTGAGTTTAAATATAAGTCAAAACAGTGAGGAAATAGTGATAAAAATCCCCGAAGGGTTCAAATAATTGGCACGAAGCTCAAATATGGCAATCAACCCAAATCATGATGATAACAAATCAGTTTCAATCAAATATGCAGTAAAATCATCAATACGGGATGGACCAAGTCACAATCCACAATAGTAAAGGACCCCGCGCTCATCATCCAGCGCGTGTCTCACCTCAATATAGCACTACAATGTTCAATCCGGGGTTTCAAACCCTCAGGACATCATTTACAATTATTACTCACCTCGAACCGGCTAATTCTCTAGCTCGCGATGCCTTTGCCCCTCGAATTAACCTCTGAATGCCTCAAATCTAGCCATAATGATTCGATTCAGTTAATAAAAATTATAGGAATTAATTCCATATGGAATTCTATATTTTCCATCAAAAATCCGAAATTACACTCAAAATTCGCCCGTGGGGCCCTCATCTCGGAACCCGGCAAAAGTTACAAAATATGAAATCTCATCCAACCGCGAGTCCAACCATACAAATTTTACCAAAATCCGACAACAATTCGGTCTCCAAATCTAGAATTTTCGTTTTTGAAAGGTTTACAATTTTCTCCAATTTCTTCCATTTGATTCACTAATTCATGATGAAAATAACCATGAAATTATTAAATATAATCACTTTTGGATATAGAACACTTACCCCAATCCATATGGTGAAAATCGCTTCAATCCGAGCTCCATAGCTCAAAAAATGAAAAAACTCTCGGACTACCCGAATTATACACTCTCCAGAAATTTTTGGGGTACTGTTCATACGTTTTTACTGTTCACGGGCACTGTTCATGGGGTACTGTTCAATAGGTACTGTTCACGGTACTGTTCATGGGGTACTGTACACAGTACTATTTCTGCAATTTTTCCTAAGTCCGAAATCACTCCGAGACACCTCCGAAACACTCCCGAGCCCTCGGGGCTCCTAACCAAACACATACACTAACTCAACAACATCCTATGAACTTAACCGTGCGATCAAATCACCAAAATAACGTCATATACCGTGAATTAATCTTTAAAATCCAAGAATTCTTTTAAATTTCATAAAGCATCAAATTTTCTATTTTGAGTCCGAAACACGTCAAACGACGTCCGTTTTCAACCAAAATTTACAGAAAGTGCCTAAACTATATATAAGACCTGTACCGGATGCCGGAACCAAAATACGGGCCCGATATCATCAATTTCTAATCAAATTTCATTTCCATTTTCCTTAAATATTTTCAGAAAACAATTTTACTCAAAAATTCATTTCTCGGGCCTGGGACCTCGGAATTCAATGATTCTTGTTTCTATGAGTCACAAATAATGATATGAACATATTCTTTCAATTGAAACTCAATTCGGAGCTCGTTTACTTAGTGCGATACCCATTTTACTCGTTAAACAATTAACATATGATTCGGGTGAAAAACTCAATCGCGACTTGATGAAATTAGACCAAAATTTCCATATCACTCCTATAATTCATTATCAAAATTTCGGAAGTCTCGAAATCAAATTTCGATCTCTAGAACTAAAAATGGACCTTTAGATCATTACATGCTTATGCTCAAAACTGCAAAATTTTCCAAAAACTCTTCCAAAACTTATCCGAGCCTTATGGGACCCCGACCAAACATGCCAACATAATTCATAGCATCATTCAAAACTATTCCAATCATCAAAACACCTCAAACAACATCAAATTACCCAAAACTCATCGAATTTAAGCCTAAGTTTCCAAAAACTTCCGAGATACACTTTCGATCAAAAACCCGACCAAATGATGTCCGAATAACCTGAAATTTTGCACACACATCACAAATGACATAACAAAGCTACAGAAACTCTCGAAATTCTATTTCGATCCTCGGATCAAAATCTCACATAACAACCGGAATTCGTCAAAATACTAACTTTGCCAATTCGAGCCAAATCCTTCCACAGACTTCTAAAATGCATTCCGATCGCGCTCCTAAGTCATAAATTACCTAATGGAGCTAACCAATCATAAAAATTCCGATCCGAGATCATATACAAATAAGTCAACTCTTGGTCAAACCTTTCAAATTCAAAGCTTTCAACTGAGACTGTTCCTTCAAATTCATTCCGATTTTTCCTGAAAACCAAAACCAACGATCTACATCAGTCATAATACGTTACACGGGGCAAGTCATGCCCGGGAACTGGCGATCAAAGTGCGAAAGTTCAAAACGACCGGTCGGGTCGTTACATCCTCCCTTACTTAAACACACATTCGTCCTCGAACGTATTCAGAGTTGTTCTAAAAGCCAACCAATAGCTGAATAACTTTACCATGCATAACTCGGGGGTGATCCCACGTAACCCTATCTCATATAGGTGTGATAACACATAGAAGCTGAAATTACACAACCCAATCTAGCCCATGAATCATAGAACCACATTTTCACTTCTGCAACCATCAATACGATCAAAACCCCACACTCATACACTAAATAGGCCCGAACCAGCTGTAATAGCCCATGCCCGCAACATCAGGTGCAATTATATGATATACCATATAACTCAAGCACTCGTAGCGATAACTTCTATTCACAACAGCTGCACATAACAACCAAATACCGACAGAAAACTTCTTATCAACTAAAGTCTCATTCCAACACTTCCATATACTGCCAATGATAATGAAACACGCAATAAACCATAACCATTTCTCAGATCAACGATTCATAAGGCCACTTCTCCTTTGGCAAGGACCGTAGCAAATTTCTGAGCCGAACCTAGATATTTATCCTTCCGACATGCTGAAATCGAATCTGTTTGTATTCATTAAAGATCCCAATGATCTCCTCTAATCCAACACACTACTCTGGTGACATGACACATCCGTATAGGCCTAAAACACCACTTGCATAGTACGCGCACCAATAAGCAACGGTCCGAACATACTCAAATTATGAAAATGACTCAATTGAAAGAGCTGTACCTCAAGCTCACCAGTATCGCCACAACACAAGGCTGAGAACCCGTCTCGCATTGTAGGAACATAACACACAAATCTAACCCGCAAGGTCATACCTTCACACAACTTCGCTGTGATGCGTGATCCTATCCAACACTGTTCCACATGAAACACCTCAAGTCATTATGCTCGAAATCGACAACCACGCATAATTTGATGTCTGGAACCAAAGCAATCATTACACCCACGATGAAACAAATAACATAAACCACACACACCCGATAGGACATAACCAATACGCCGTTCACCGAGCAATACCAAATTACTCTTCCCGCTCGACTTCCACTATGAAACACTAATAGAACTGCACCATATGTGCCTATAACCAACAAATCATAACTCCTCGCAATACAAAAGGTAACTCATAGGTCTCCCCAGATTACTAATAAGATCAATAACAGACGAATCAACACACACCTCACCATTGGCAACTCGAAGTCAACCAAGCTGTCATGATACAGAACACACATCCATATAGGTCTACCAATGGACCATACATCAAGTCTAGTCACACACAACAGATAAATAATCCTCCGAAGGTTCACAACAACTGAATCATAGCACATACTACCCTCTAACCAACCTCAGCTATTTTTTCACAGTCCACAACCGCAATACCTATGATGTATTATTAACTCAACCACATTTCCCTCTTTCTGAAGTGCATACTGTTATCAAGACACACCATTTAGTAATATCATTTACCTAGTCATCTGAAACTGCCTGTGTTGTCTAAGAATTTATGACCTTCCTTTCAAAACTGAATTGCGACCTTACATATGCCAATCCCCGGCCTACACAACATACCACATACAACATGCCATCCTATGATAAATATGAGAACTTTAAAATCCCTTTCCGAGCCACAATCAACTACATATTCACTAGTCACGAACCTTCCATTGGTCCCATCTAGAAGGAAAATCACTATACATCCCATGTCCATAGAGAATATACATTCCCAATCTGCGGTAAAACCATCAAGAACTCTCCGAGCTCCCTTTGCACAAATTAGACATGTTAGGACTGAATCCTTCTAACTCGATCAAGCTAAGCAAGTCATCAAAACCTATGAGCATCACCGCAAAATACCTGAAAGAACTTATTACCTCAAACACATGCACGAAATTAATCATACCCTTACCATACCGATTTGGTCTACTATCAAACTATTCCATCTATCTAAATTTCCTTCTGATTCATTTTCAATTGATATTCTCTCTTGCTGTAGCACCACAATTCCTCAACCCAGGCTCACCACACGAGACCCAAGCACAAGACCACATTGTCTAAGACCAATAAGCCGTTGAATACTCTCTCAAATATTCCCAGAAACACCACATTCCAGAATACTTTACTCTGAAGAACTTCCTGCGAATCTAAATCCGTTACCTTTACTTTCGTGATACTGATACATAGAATCCCATGGTTAATATAAAAATACCACAAGTCTTGACCTCTTCCAGTGAAAACACAGTCTCTAACCACATACACAACCTTAAGATACCCGATTGTCCCTTGTAGAATCTTGAACACATTAGAACCATTCTCGAAAGTCATTCACTCTTATTCAAACTGCAACTTACCTAACCTAACGAACAGAACCACCCGTGCCTCATTGGCACTCCGATACCGCAAAATAAAATCCTCATCCCAATACAACCAAGCAACTTCCTGCTCTATGCGCCGAACATTCTTTACCAACAACACTCTAGACATTCGTGATTTTTTTTATTTTTTTTACACTATGAAGCATAATATAACCTTTGTCAAAATTTTCCTTTACTCGAGCCAGCCTCGGTCTCAATTTCCGCAAGCCATAACTGATTCATCAGCACGCCTCAAACTGGAACCAACATAGCACCCAACCGTGCAATCGCCTAATCAATAGCAGACTCCCCCACTTGGCTTGAAGCCATAGATAAACACACACTCAATAACTTATAACGATTATACTCTATTAATGCCATGATACCATAGTGAGATTAAACTCAAATTTTTTATAAGCTTGTGAAAACATAGATCATCTAGAATTTTAACTCTTCTGTAAATCTCGCATTCCACTCTCGCAACAGTTACACCCACTCTCTAAGAAACCCAATTTAAATTGCAACATAGATCCTTCACTCACAAATGAGATCTTCTAACAGACACATAAGGATCGTACCACCTCAGAACATTTCGCAGGAGGCCACCCACCTGCTTTGCCTCTAACTAACATTTATGTATACCTTCCACCGTCATAAACTATATACAGTCACTTAGTCTTCCTGATTTTGAACTCATACCGCAACATGAAATTTACTTCACTCACAACTGAGAAACATGAAAAGATCCTTCACACACCCATAACTCGGGGCTATACCTCGAATCAAGATAGAATTCAAGCACCTAATAGTTCTTCTATCCTCTAGCAGACCTTCTCGTCGCTTTGAAATCATATTGATATATCTTGCAGTACCAACATACTCATCACATAGTTATCCAACCGTCACTTCCACTAATAGGGACAATACCGAATATACACGTTCAAAAATACTTGCTCATACAATCAGCACCTCGGTGCTCAAGCCATAGGCAAAAATCCGGCCTCAAGTCCTTCAGACTGGCCCAACATCAACTTACAGAGATCACATCTCGCCCCTCGATCGGGGAATCACAAGCTATCAAGGCATATCTGATACTAAGTGCTCATACGCGCATGCAAAAACGTGGAAGGAATTTCAAGAATTACTTTTCAATCTGAATCAAGGACGCACGATAAGAAGTCAAAATGTGAATTTTTCCTAAAGGTTCTGCAGTCTCTCGAGGATAAATACAGATGTCTCTATACCGATCCACGAGACTCTACTAAACCTGCTCATGACTCGTGAGAGCTATGTAACCTAGGCTCTGATACCAACTTGTCACGACCCAAACCCCGCTCCAGTCGTGATGGCGCCTCTCGTGAAGACAAGGCCAGCCAACAAACCCATATCGCCTTTTCAAAAATAGTTAAACATTAATAAACAGTTTAAATATGATTTAATGATATAATTAACGGAAGCACAACCCGACACAGCCCTAACCGGGGTGTCACAAGTCACGAGCATCTACTAGGGTATAAATACAACTGAAAGCCTGGAGTGTACAAATACAGACTAATGAAATGAGGAGAGAGAAAAGCAGTGCTGCAAACGCCGACAGCTACCTTGCTAAACCCTGATGACTCTGCCTCCGATCAGCCAAAACATACCTGAATCTGCACACAAGGTGCATGGAGAAATGTGAGTACTCCGACTCAGTGAGTAATAATAATAAATAAAGACTGAAGGCAAGAAATCACGCAAAAACACAAAGTATTCCATACTGAAGCAGAAAATCACTTTAAAGAGAAAAGCAGTGAGAAATCAAGTGAAAATCTCTTTTTTTTTTCAACAAGTAAAACAAGTAGTTTACAAGTGAGTAACAAAAATGATAGAAATGTAAACAACCCCTCGGGCAAAACATGTACAATAAACCGCCCCTCGGGCATAATATTAACAGAACCAGCCCCTCGGGCTCAATATCAGAATAGTGCCAGCCCCTCGGGCTCAATATCAGAACAGTAACAACCCCTCGGGCTAAATATCAGAATAGTATCAGCCCCTCGGGCTACCTCACAATCACTCATATCAGCCCCTTGGGCATAGTATCAATCACTCAAAACAATGGGTACCCGCGCTCACTGTGGGTGTGCAGACTCCGGAGGGGCCCCTTACGGCCCAAGCGCTATATCAAGCCACCTCGTGGCATCATCACTCATCATATCCTCACATCACTCAAGCCACCGCGTGGCATATAAAGTATCTCAGGCCCTCGGCCTCATATCACTCGGCCTCACATCACTCAAGCCACCGCGTGACATAAATAGTAACTCAGGCCCTCGGCCTCATATCACTCAACATATCCTCACATATGGCCCTCGTCCTCACTCAGTCCGAAAATCATCACAAGCCCCTTGGGCATTTGTAAAACAGTAGTTCTCAGCCCAAAATATCATTTAGAAATATCATTTGAGTTTCAAATCTATATAAAAGTGGCTGAGTTTGTAAAACAATAATCATCAACAGGACTGAGTTTAAATATAAGTCAAAACAGTGAGGAAATAGTGATAAAAATCCTCGAAGGGTTCAAATAATTGGCACGAAGCCCAAATACGGCAATCAGCCCAAATCATGATGATAACAAATAAGTTTCAATCAAATATGCAGTAAAATCATCAGTACGGGATGGACCAAGTCACAATCCCCAGTAGCAAAGGACCTCGCGCTCATCATCCAGCGCGTGTCTCACCTCAATATAGCTCTACAATGTGCAATCCGGGGTTTCAAACCCTGAGGACATCATTTACAATCATTACTCACCTCGAACCGGCTAATTCTCTAGCTCGCGATGCCTTTGCCCCTCGAATTGACCTCTGAATGCCTCGAATCTAGCCATAATGATTCGATTCAGTTAATAAAAATTATAGGAATTAATTCCATATGGAATTCTACATTTTCCATCAAAAATCCGAAATTACACTCAAAATTCGCTCGTGGGGCCCTCATCTCGGAACCCAGCAAAAGTTACAAAATATGAAATCCCATCCAACCACGAGTCCAACCATACAAATTTTACCAAAATCTGACAACAATTCGGTCTCCAAATCTAGAATTTTCGTTTTTGAAAGGTTTACAATTTTCTCCAATTTCTTCCATTTGATTCACTAATTCATGATGAAAATAACCATGAAATTATTAAATATAATCACTTTTGGATATAGAACACTTACCCTTATCCATATGGTGAAAATCGCTTCAATCCGAGCTCCATAGCTCAAAAAATGAAAAAACTCTCGGACTACCCGAATTATACACTCTCCAGAAATTTTTGGGATACTGTTCATACGTTTTTACTGTTCACGGACACTGTTCACCGGGTACTGTACACGGTACTGTTTACGGGGTACTGTTTACTAGGTACTATACATGGTACTGTTCATGGGGTACTGTACACGGTACTATTTCTGCAATTTTTCCTAAGTCCGAAATCACTCCGAGACACCTCCGAAACACTCCCGAGCCCTCGGGGCTCCTAACCAAACACATACACTAACTCAACAATATCCTATGAACTTAACCGTGCGATCAAATCGCCAAAATAACGTCATATACCGTGAATTAATCTTTAAAATCCAAGAATTCTTTTAAATTTCATAAAACATCAAATTTTCCATTTTGAGTCCGAAACACGTCAAACGACGTTTGTTTTCAACCAAACTTTACAGAAAGTGCCTAAACTATATATAAGACCTGTACCGGGTGCCGGAACCAATATACGAGCCCGATATCATCACTTTCTAATCAAATTTCATTTCCATTTTCCTTAAATATTTTTAGAAAATAATTTTACTCAAAAATTCATTTCTCGGGCCTGGGACCTCGGAATTCAATGATTCTTGTTTCTATGAGTCATAAATAATGATATGAACATATTCTTTCAATTGAAACTCAATTCAGAGCTCGTTTGCTTAGTGCGATACCCATTTTACTCGTTAAACAATTAACATATGATTCGGGTGAAAAACCCAATCGCGACTTTATGAAATTAGACCAAAATTTCCAGATCACTCCTATAATTCATTATCAAAATTTAGGAAGTCTCGAAATCAAATTTCGATCTCTAGAACTAAAAATGGACCTTTAGATCGTTACATGCTTTGCTTAAAACTGCAAAATCTTCCAAAACTTATCCGAGCCTCATGGGACCCCGACCAAACATGCCAACATAATTCATAACATCATTCAAACCTATTCCAATCATCAAAACACCTCAAACAACATCAAATTATCCAAAACCTTCGAATTCAAGCCTAAGTTTCCAAAAACTTCCGAAATACACTTTCGATCAAAAACCCGACCAAATGATGTCCGAATAACCTAAAACTTTGCACACACATCACAAATAACATAACAAAGCTACAGCAACTCTCAAAATTTCATTCCGACCCTCGGATCAAAATCTCACATATCAACCGGAATTCGCCAAAATACTAACTTTGCCAATTCGAGCCAAATCCTTCCACAGACTTCCAAAATGCATTCCGATCGCGCTCCTAAGTCATAAGTCACCTAACGGAGCTAACCCAATCATAAAAATTCCGATCCGAGATCTTATACAAACAAGTAAACTCTTGGTCAAACCTTTCAAATTCAAAGCTTTCAACTGAGACTGTTCCTTCAAATTCATTCCGATTTTTCCTGAAAACCAAAACCAACGATCTACATCAGTCATAATACGTTACACATGGAAAGTCATGCCCGGGAACTGGCGATCAAAGTGCGAAGGTTCAAAACGACCGGTCGGGTCGTTACAGAACAGGTTTGTAATGTCATTTTGGATATGTCTGCAAAATTCAGGTAAATCGGAGATGTTTTGGATAGTTTCGGCGTCGTTGGTGGAATTTAGGAATTTCAAAGTTCATAGGCTTGAATTTGATGTGATTTTGGTGTTTTGATGTTGTTTTTGGTGTTTTGAAGGCTCGACTAAGTTTTAATGATGTTATGGGACGTGTTGGTATATTTGTTGAGATTTCCGAGGGCCTTGGGTGGATCTCGAAAGGTTAACGGATCAATTTTTACTAGAAGAAAAGTTGCTGCATTTTTCCACAACAGCATGAACAGTAACTTGGATGAACAGTAACTCGGGTGAATAGTACTCGGGAGAACAGTAAAATGCGTGAGCAGTATTTAAATAAACCCTCAGTGACTATTAAACCCTTTTACACCATTTTTGAACGGGAAAGAGCTTTGAGGCGATTTTGAAGAAAGGAAATCATTGTTCTTCATTGAGGTAAGGATTTTGGACCCTAAAACTCGATTATTTGTGATTAAGGAACAATATATCAGTGTTTAATTCATGAAAATCAGTAAAAAAGGGTGGAGTTAGGGCTTGAGATTATGAGACATTCTAGGGATAATTTGAGGGGTCAAACGAACTCTGATTTTTGAGTTCTTTATATGTACAGACTTGGGAGATGATGAAGAATATTTTGGTATAAAGTTTGTCCCATTTCAAGATGCAGGCCCGGGCGTTGTGTTTTTACTGATTTCGGGTTTTGTGATAAAATCGATATTTGTCAATTGGAATTCATTCGTTTAGCATGATTTGATGATAAAAATCTGAACTTGGTAGATTTGGAGCACTCAGAAGTTGGTTCGAGAGGCAAGCGTGTTGCAGAGTAGCTTTTCGGGCTAGTTCAAGGTGAGTAATGATTTTAATGCTGTTCTGAGGGTATGAAACCCCGGATTATACAACGTTCAGCTGTGTTGAGGTGACACACACGCTAGATGACGAGCGTGGGGTCGTGCACCGTTGGGGATTGTGACTTAGTCCATCCTGAATGACTATTTTTCTGTATATTTGGTAGCTAATTGTTTGATATTATTATACTTTGGGCTAAATGCCATATTTGGGTTTCGTGCCAACTGTTTGAACCCTTAGGGGATCGTTAATGATATTTTCCTCACTGTTTGATTTCATACTTATGCTCAGTCATGCTAGATCTTTCAATATTTTCAAAACTCAACTATGTTAATCTGTTTTAGAAACCTTAAATGATGTTTTAAAGATATTTTGAGTTGAGCTGCATATTTTTACTATTGCCCGAAGGGCTTATGAGATTCTGACTGAGTAAGGCCGATGGCCTGTATTGTGAGGATACTTTTGGGTCGGGCTGCACGCTGCAACAGTGATACACTAATTATGATAATGAGGCCGAGGGCCTGAGATTGTACGCCACGAGGTGGCTTGATATTGATATGAGGCTGAGAGCCTGTTTATGATGCCATGAGATGGCTTGATATTGTGCTTGGGCCATAAAGGGCCCCTCCAGGAGTCTGCACACCCCCGGTGAGCGCGGGTACCCATTGTGACATGAGATATAGCCCGAGGGGCTGGTATTGTTCTGTGATATTTCCCGAGGGGCTGATTTAATGTTATTGTGCCCGAGGGGCAGTTCTTATGTGTTCACCATTCCTATTTGTTTTTCCTATCTATTGTTGACTGCTTAAAAAGGTATTTTTATGAGATTTCATTATTAAATTGTGTTACTGGTTTTGTTATGCCTCTAATACCTAAATGTTGTGTTTAACATGATTTTATATCGTTCAATCTTCATTTATTCTTATTACTCACTGAGTTGGAAGTATTCACTTTACTCCCTCCACCTCTGTGTGCAGATTCGGGCGCTACAGGTCCTGCTACTAAGGGTTGACAGTTCTAGCAGATCTTCGGAGGTTTACTAGGTAGCTGCTTGGCGATTCGCAACCTAGTGCAACCTCCTCTATCTTATTTCTTTTCTGATTCAGTTATTTAGTAGTGGGGTAGATTTTCAGACTGGTAGTATTATTTTAGATGCTCATGACTGGTGACACCCCAATGTCGGGCTGTGTTGGCTTTTATTTCCGTAAATTATACTGTTAAATGCTTATTTTGGGATTTTATTTTTTATTAAAGACTTAGTAGTTATTATTTTAATTGCTTAAAGTGAATTGGACGTGAGTCGGCTGGCCTTGTCTTCACGAGAGGTGCTATCACGACCGGATTGGGTTTAGGGTCGTGACAAGTTGGAATCAGAGCCTAGGTTACATAAGTCTCACGAGTCATGAGCAGGTTTAGTAGAGTCTTGCGGATCGGTACGGAGAGGTCTGTATTTATCCTCGAGAGGCTGCAAAACCTTTAGGAAAAATTTCACATTCCTGAATTCTTATCGTGCATCCTTGATTCAGCTTGAATAGTAACTTTTTGAATTTCTTCCACGCGTTTGTATGCCCGCATGAGCGCTCGGTATCGGATATGCATCGATGTCTTGTGATTCCCTGATCGAGGGGCGAGATATGATCTTTGTGCGTTGATATTGGGCCAATCTGGAGGACTCAAGGCCGGATTTTCGCCTATAGCTTGAGCCCTAAGCTATTGATTTTGTGAGTGTGTGTTTCTGGATCCATATGTTTTGTTGCATCCCTAATAAGGGAGGTGATGACTGGATAGTTATGTGATGAGTGTGATGTGACTGTGAGATGTACTCATGTGATTTGGAAGCAACGAGAAGGGTTTGCTGGAGGATAGAAAGAATATTAGGTGCTCGATTTTTATCTTGATTTGAGGTATAGCCCCGAGTTATGGGTGTGTGAAGAATCTTTCCATGTTTCCTATTTGGGAGTGGAGTAAATTTCATGTTGTGGTCTGAGTTCAGACTCATGAAGTTTAAGTGACTGCATAATATTTATGACGGTAGAAGGTATACAAAAATGCTAGGTTGAGGCAAAGCAGGTGGGTTATCTCCTGCGGAGTGTTCTGAGGTTGTGTGATCCTTGTGTTGTCCGTTAGAAGATCTCATTTACAAGTGAAATATATGGGTTATAATTTAAGTTTGGGTCGCTTAAGAGAGTGGGTTTAACTGTTATGAGAGTGAATGCGAAATTTGCATAAGAGTTAAAGTACCAGATGGTTTGTGTTTCACGAACTTATGAAGGATCAAGTTTAATCTTACTATGGAACTATGACAGTAATAGAGTACATGCTTTATGAGTTATTGAGTGTGTTTTGATCTATGGCTTCAAGCTAAGTGGTGGAGTCTGCTATGGATTAGTGGACTGAACGGCTATGTGCTATTTTGGTTCCAGTTTGAGGTGTACGGGAGGTCGATCAGGTGGTGGTCAGGCCCGTTTCTATGCACTTCCAAGCAGACCCGATGCTATTGCTTCAGATGCTATTATTACAGGTATTATTTTAGTCTGCCACAGAGATGCCTCTATATTATTTTATCTCGGTTCCACATTTTCATATGTGTCATCATACTTTGCTCGTTATTTGGGTACGCCCCATAAGTTTTTTGCTTCAGCTGTTCATGTATCTACCCCGGTGGGCGTTACTGTTGTTGTAGACCGTATATACCGGTCATGTGTGGTGACTATTGTGGGTCTGAAGACCCGTGTGGATCTTTTATTATTGTGTATGGTGGATTTTGATGTCATTTTAGGCATGGATTGGCTATCTCCGTGTCGTGCTATTCTGGACTGTCATGCTAAGACAGTCATATTAGCTATACCGGGTGTGCCACAGATTGAGTGGCAATGTGTGACTGATTATGTTCCCAGTAGAGTGATATCATTCTTGAAAGCCCAGCGTATGGTTGGGAAGGGTTGTCTTTCGTATCTAGCCTTTGTGAGGGATATCAGTGTTGAGACTCCCAGTATTGATTCTGTTCCAGTTGGAAGAGATTTTCCCGATGTGTTTTCTGCAGATCTGCCAGGCATGCCACCGGACAAGGATATTGATTTTGGTATTGACCTGGTATCGGGCACTCAACCCATTTCTATTCCACCGTATCGTATGGCACCAACGGAGCTGAAGGATCTGAAGGAGTTCCTGAGCAGCTTTAGGAACTCCTTGATAAAGGGTTCATTCGATCTAGTGTGTCACCTTGGGGTGCGTTGGTTCTATTTGTGAAGAATAAGGATGACACTATAAGGTATGCATTGATTATAGGCATTTGAACAAGGTAACAATTAATAACAAGTATCCTTTGCCTCGCATTGATGATTTATTCGATCAGCTTCAGGGAGCGATAGTGTTCTTCAAAAATTGATCTCCGTTCAGGTTATCACTAGTTGAAGATCAGGGACTCGGATATTCTTAAGACAGCTTTCAGGACCCGATATGGTTATTATGAGTTTTTGGTGATGTCTTTTGGGCTGACCAATGCCCCAACAACGTTCATGCATTTGATGAACAACGTATTTTGGCCTTATCTCGATTCATTTGTCAGTCTTCATTGATGATATTCTGGTGTATTTGCATAGTCAAGAGGAGCACACGGAGCATTTGAGAGTTATGTTGCAGAGATTGATGGAGGAGAAGCTTTATGAAAAGTTCTCCATGTATGAGTTTTGGCTCGGTTTAGTGGCTTTCTTAGGGCACGTAATGTCCAGCGAGGGTATTTAGGTTGATCCCAAGAAGATAGAGGCAATTCAGAGTTGGCCTAGACCATCCTCAGCCACAGAGATTCGCAGCTTTCTTGGTTTGGCAGGCTACGTCGTTTTGTTCAGGGATTCTCATCTATCGCATCACCCTTGACCAAGTTGACTCAGAAGGGTGCTTCATTTGTATGGTCGGACGAGTGTGAGGAGACCTTTCAGAAGCTCAAGATAACTTTGACCACAGTTCCAGTGTTAGTTTTGCCATCAGCTTCAGGTTCATAAACCGTGTATTGTGATGTTTCGAGAGTTGGTATTGGTTGTGTATTGATGCAGGAGGGTAGAGTTATTGCTTATGCTTCTAGTCAGTTGAAGCCCTATGAGAATAACTACCCCGTTCATGATTTGCAGTTGGCTGAAATAGTTCACGTGTTGAAGATTTGGAGACATTACCTATATGGTGTGTCTTGTGAGGTGTTTACTGATCATCGTAGCCTCCAGCACTTGTTCAAGTAGAAGGATCTTAATTTGAGGCACTGTAGATGGTTAGAGTTGCTTAAAGATTATGATATCATTATATTGTACCATCCGGGAAAGGCCAATGTGGTGGCCGATGCCTTGAGCCGAAAGACGGTGAGTATGGGGAGTTTGGCATATATTCCAGTTGGGGAGAGACCTCTTGCAGTTGATGTTCAGGCCTTGACCAATCGGTTCGTGAGGTTACACATTTCGGAGCCCAGTAGGGTATTGGCTTGTGTGGTTTCTCGGTCTTCCTTATATGATCGCATCAGAGAGCGCCAGTATGATGATCCACATTTGCTTGTCCTTAAGGATAGAGTTCAGCACGATGGTGCCAGAGATGTGACCATTGATGATGATGGGGTGTTGAGGATGTAGGGCCGGATTTGTGTGCCCAATGTGGATGGGCTTCGGGAGTTGATTCTGGAGGAGGCCTATCGCTTGCGGTATTCCATTCATCCGGGTGCCGCGAAGATGTATTAGGATTTGAGGCAGCACTATTGGTGGAGGAGAATGAAGAAAGACATTGTAGGATTTGTAGCTCAGTGTCTCAATTGTCAGCAGGTGAAATATGAGCATCAGAGATCGGGTGGCTTGCTTCAGTGGATAGATATTCCAGAGTGGAAGTGGGAGAGGATCACTATAGACTTTGTAGTTGGACTTCCACGGACTCTGAGGAAGTTCGATGCTATTTGGGTGATTGTGGATCGGCTGACCAAGTTCGCGCACTTCATTCCTGTGTGTACTACTTATTATTCAGAGCGATTTGCAGAGATCTATATCCAGGAGATTTTTCGGTTGCATGGTGTCCCAGTTTCCATCATTTCAGATAGGGGCACTCAGTTTACATCGTAGTTTTGGAGGTCTGCGCAGCGAGAGTTGGGTACTTAGGTTGAGTTGAGCACAACTTTTCACCCTCAGACGGATGGGCAGTCTGAGCGCACTATTCAGATATTGGAGGACATGTTGCGTGCTTGTGTCATTGATTTCGGAGGGTTATGGGATCAGTTTCTACCGTTTGCAGAGTTTGCTTATAACAACAGCTACCAGTCAAGTATTCAGATGGCTCCATATGAGGCTTTGTACAGGAGACGATGTAGAGCCACAGTTGGTTGGTTAGAGCCAGGTGAGGCTAGGGTATTGGGGACAGACTTGGTGCAGGATGCCTTAGAAAAGGTGAAGGTGATTGAGGAGAGGCTTCGTACAGCATATTTGAGGCAAAAAAGTTATGCTGACAGGAAGGTTCGAGATGTGTCCTACATGGTTGGCGAGAAGGTTCTGTTGAAGGTTTCACCCATGAAGGGTGTTATGAGATTTGGGAAGAAAGGAAAATTGAGTCCTCGATTCATTGTGCCTTTTGAGGTGCTTCGGAGGATTGGGAAGGTGGCTTAGGAACTTGCTTTGCGACCCAGCTTGTCGAGTGTGCATCCGGTATTCCATGTTTCTATGCTCTGGAAGTATATTGAGGATCCATCTCATGTTCTGGATTTTAGCACAGTTCAGTTGGATGATGATTTGACCTTTGATGTGGAGCCAGTAGCTATTTTGGGTCGTCAGGTTTGAAAGTTGAGGTCAAAGGATATAACTTCAGTGAAAGTGCAGTAGAGAGGTCGGCCTATAGAGGAGGCTACCTGGGAGACCGAGCAAGAGATGCAGAGCAGATATCCTCACCTGTTTGAGGCTTCAGGTATATTTCTTGACTCATTCGAGGATGAACGTTTGTTTAAGTTGGGGATGATGTGACAACCTGGCTAGTCGTCTCATGAGTTATCGCTCCGTTTCCCCCATTTCTACTTCTTTATGCTTTGTTTATCCGTATTATGTGGTATCGGTATCGAATCCGGAATGGTTTTGGTAAGGTTTGAGACACTTAGTCTCTAAAAGTAGCTTTAGAGTTAGAAAAGTCAACCAAGAATTGACTTATTGGTAAACGACCTCCGAATGTGGATTTTATGGCTTGGATAACTTCGTTAGATTATTTGGGACTTAAGAGTGTGTCCGAAATATTTTTGTGATATCCGGTGTAGAATTAGGCTTGAATTGGTGAAAGTTCATTTTTGGCGATTTCCAGTCGGCAGTAGAAAATAGGCTATCGGGGTAGGAATGGAATTCTGACAGTTGGAACAGGTTTGTAATGTCATTTTGGATATGTCTGCAAAATTTCAGGTCAATCGGAGTTGTTTTGGATAGTTTCGGTGTCGTTGGTGGAATTTAGGAATTTCAAAGTTCATAGGCTTGAATTTGATGTGATTTTGATGTTTTGATATTGTTTTTGGTGTTTCGAAGGCTCAACTAAGTTTTAATGATGTTATGGGATGTGTTGGTATGTTTGTTGAGATTTCCGAGGGCCTCGGGTGGATCTCGAAAGGTTAACGGATCAATTTAGACTAGAAGAAAAGCTGCTGCATTTTTTCACAGCAACATGAACAGTAACTCGGATGAACAGTAACTCGGGTGAACAGTACTCGGGTGAACAGTAAAATGCATGAGCAGTATTTAAATAAACCCTCAGCGACCATTAAACCCTTTTACACCAATTTTGAACGAAAAAAGAGCTTTGAGGCGATTTTGAATAGAGGAAATCATTGTTCTTCATTGAGGTAAGGATTTTGGACCCTAAAACTCGATTATTTGTGATTAAGAAACAAAATATCAGTGTTTAATTTATGAAAATCAGTAGATAAAGGTGGAGTTAGGGCTTGAGATTATCAGACCTTCTAGGGATGATTAGAGGGGGCAAACAAACTCCGATTTTTGAGTTCTTTATATGTACGGACTCGTGAGATGATGAACAACATTTTGGTATAAAGTTTGTCCAGTTCCGGGATGCGAGATTAGGGGTCGGGTTTTGACTGATTTCGGGTTTTGTGCTTAAAATCGATATTTTTCAATTGGAATCCATTCGTTTAGCATAATTTGATGATACAAATCTAAACTTGGTAGATTTGGAGAACTCGGAAGTTGGTTCGAGAGGCAAGCGTGTTGCAGAGTAGCTTTTCGGGCTAGTTCGAGGTGAGTAATGATTTTAAATGCTGTTCTGAGGGTATGAAACCCCGAATTATACAACGTTTGGCTGTGTTGAGGTGACGCACACGCTAGATGGCGAGCGTGGAGTCGCGCACCGTTGGGGATTGTGACTTAGTCCATCCTGAATGACTATTTTTCTGTATATTTGGTAGCTAATTATTTGATATTATTATACTTTGGGCTAAATGCCATATTTGGGCTTTGTGCCAACTGTTTGAACCCTTAGGGGTTCGTTAATGATATTTTCCTCTCTGTTTGATTTCATACTTGTGCTCAGTTATGCCAGATCTTTCAATGTTTTCAAAACTCAACTATGTTAATCTGTTTTAGGATTGAAAGATATTTTGAGCTGAGCTGCATATTTTTACTATTGCCCGAAGGACTTATGAGATTCTGACTGAGTAAGGCCGAGGGACTGTATTGTGAGGATACTTTTGGGTTGGGCTGCATGCCGCAGTAGTGATACACTAATTATGATAATGAGGCCGAGGGCCTAAAATTGTACACCACGAGGTGGCTTGATATTGATATGAAGCCGAGAGGCTGTTTATGATGCCACGAGATGGCTTGATATTTTGCTTGGTCCGTAAGGGGCCCCTCCAGGAGTCTGCACACCCTCAGTGAGCGTGGGCACCCATTGTGACATGAGATATAGCCCGAGGGGCTGGTATTGTTCTGTGATATTGCCCGAGGGGCTCATTTGATGTTATTGTGCCCGAGGGGCAGTTCTTATGTGTTTACCATTCCTAGTTATTTTTCCTATCTATTGTTGACTGCTTAAAAAGGTGTTTTTATGAGATTTCATTATTAAATTGTGTTACTGGTTTTGTTATGCCTCTGATAGCTAAATGTTTTGTTTAACGTGATTTTATATCGTTCAGTCTTCATTTATTCTTATTACTCACTGAGTTGGAAGTACTCACTTTACTCCCTGCACCTCTGTGTGCAGATTCGGGCGCTACAGGTCCTGCTACTGAGGGTTGATAGTTCCAGCAGATCTTCGGAGGTTTACTAGGTAGCTGCTTAGCGATTCGCAGCCCAGTGCAACCTCCCTCTATCTTATTTCTTTTCTGATTCGGTTATTTAGTAGTGGAGTAGACTTTCAGACTGGTAGTATTGTTTTAGATGCTCATGACTGGTGACACCCCGATGTCGGGCTGTGTTGACTTTTATTTCCGTAAATTATACTGGTAAATGCTTATTATGGGATTTTATTTCTGATTAAATATTTAGTAGTTATTATTTTAATTGCTTAAAGTGAATTGGAAGTGAGTCGGCTGGCCTTGTCTTCACGAGAGGCGCCATCACGACCGGGTTGGGTTTAGGGTCGTGACAAAAAAGTAAAGAGTTTTTTCGAAATAATTTGTTTATATTTTATAAAAAAATTCACGTCATACCTATTTTTTCTTTATATATATTCTTTGTTACACTTAAAGTCACTACATAAACTATCAATTAGAAACCAATTTCTCTTTTGTTGAGTTTGAATTTTTTTTTTTTCATATAATCTAATGATTCTAAACTAAAATTCTTCAATGAAAAAAATATTATATCCTTGCAATATGGGCTTGACTACAGCTAAATGAAGGGATTTCAGCTTATACCCTTCAATTCCTTGAACGTGCTAAATTGAAATTAATGATAGCAACTGTATAGCCAAAGTTTTGTTATTTGTTTGATGTCCATTTATGCAAATTGACTCTTCAAACAAATATTCTTCAAGAAGAAAAAAGAAATAATGTTTTCGTAATATTGACTGATTTTGTAATGTTTCTTTCTCCAGCATGTATGTTTACTTTATTATATATGTAAGTAAACTTGTATTTGGTTTTGTAAACTTTTTTTTTGTTATTTATATAAACATAGACGTGTACCCTATATATTACATTTATTTTTAAAAAAATTGTTTTATTCAAATCTAGCTATAGTGTTTCAAAGAACTATACTTATAGGATATTAAATTTGAAAGAGTTTTATATTTATATGGAGTAGTTTTTTTTGCTAGAGGCAAAGTAGTATTTAAATAATTAGAAAAAATAAAAAAATTCCTAACATGATTGCATATGATCATTAACCGAATTAAGCACGATAACGTGATAAAAAAAGATATTTTCTTTAAATTTAAATTCGAATTTTAGAACTTTATCTATAAATTCAAAATTATCTGTTAATTCAAATTTCGTAATATATATATATATATATATATAGTTGTATTTAACAAAAATAGTCAAATATAGAATAAAATTACCATATACTATTGATATTTATTAGCTTGTCACTTGGCTTAACCATAATTTCAATTATATATGGTAACTTTCTTGCTTTAATATATATATATATATATAGATAATAATATTATATAATATTTAAACAATTATAATGTGCTCTAAATATATAATATTATACAATAAATATGTGGTATATTTATATTATAAAATTTGATATTCTGAATATACATCGTATATATTTATCATATTGAGAAAATGGATTATATATTATGTATTTCCAAATAAATAATATTTTATACTTATAATACTTAATTTATACTTCATAATATTCTTATTAAATAAAAAAACGTTAATGTATTATACAAATTATATATTATCTATAATAGGTAAATATTATAAAGATCACTTATTCATCGAAGTATGCACTATTATTGTCACGACCTAAGTTCGCCCTCCGTCAACTGTCATGACGGCACCTAGTCTCTACGACTAGGTAAGCCTAACAAATTGCGGAAAAAGGAAACGAAATACGAAACTAGCAAAAACTACGGATAAAACATAATAAAAGCGTTTAAGTTGCCGCTCGGCATATACAAATACACACCATCAAAACTGAATCAACTCTCAAAACCCGGAATCTCATGAAATCACAAGCTATAGATACTACATAGTGTTCTAACTCCAGAATGTCTAATTAAAAGAAAATACAGGAAGTCTAAAGCTGAAGGGGAGAATAAAGAGGGACTTCTAGGTTTGCAGACGCGGCAGATATATCTTAAAGTCTCTGATGTCGCCTGCCTCACTGATAGAACGGCTGAACAGAAGAACCTAGATCTGCACACGAAAACATGTGCAGGGAAGGGCATGAGTATACCATAGCGGTACCCAATAAGTTCTAAGCCTAACCTCGATCGGGTAGTGACGAGGACGGTGAGGGCCCTACTGATTACATATATAAAATAAGGTAAAACAGTATGAAGTGCGACAATATGATTAAAAATACTAACAGTCGATAAAAAGTAAAATTACATACAGAATATACTCAATACACAGAGATAGCAATAGGGGATCTCCCAGGATATCGTCCCATAGTTCCAAACGTAAATGTACAGAGGATCTCCCGGAATATCGTCCCGTAGTCCGAATCATAAATATGTAGGAGAAACTCTCGGAATACCAATCCGTTGTCCCAAAGTAAATATCCGGTACATGGGAATCTCTCGGGTGCCATCCCGTAGTCCCAAATATAAAATGCACGGGGATTTCCCGGAGTACCGATCCGTAGTTCCAATGTAAACATGCTGGGGGATCTCCCAGGATATCGTCCCATAGTCCCAAAGTAAACACACAACAGTATTAAGAAAGAATCTACACTTCTATTCGAGAATAAACAGGAATTCTACTCTAATCATGCTGCTCGGAATACAAGTAAGCAGTTAAAGCAGGTAAGACAATTAGATCACATAAGCATACTTTTCCTAAACTAAACAAGAGGCTTCAAGTACAAGTATTGCTCAATTACAAGAAACATAGATATTTACTTAATGAAAATGAGGTTTTTGAGCAATTAGCACGTGTACGCATTCGTCACCTCACGTACATGGCACTTATATAACAATAGTACAACAATCCTAAGGAGAGTTCCCCACACAAGGTTAGGCAAGCCAGTTATCTCGAACCAGCTCAAAATCAACCTGAAACCACGCTCTTGCCACGAGTATCCAACTCCGAGTGGCCCAAATCTAATCAAATTAATTACATAACCTAAATAAAACAATAAGCAACTAATTTAGCTAAAGGAATCGAAGCTAAGATAAGAAAATAGAAAAACGCCCAAAAATTTTCTCCGGGCCCACGTTTCGGAATCGGGTAAAAGTTACCAATTTAGAACACCCATTTACTCACGAGAACACTCGTCCAAAAATTATCAAAATCCGGCGCCAAAATCTCCCTCAAAACTCAGATTTTAAGTTGGGGAACTTTTCCTTATTTCTCCCAAATTTTCACCCCAAATCCGAAATTAAATGACAAAACTAAGATTAGTTTAATGGAATACAACTAGAAAGGGATAAGGATTCGTTACCCACTGATTTCCTCTTCAAAATCATCCCAAAATCGCCTTTTCCCGAGCCAAAAATCAAATATGGTGTTATGACCTTCAAACACTCGAAATTTCATATTTCTGCCCAGCGATTTCCGCATCTGCGTTCATGGGACCGTACCTGCGAGATTTCATTAAACGTCCAGATTTCGCACCTGCGCCCACTTACTCGCAGATGCGGTCCGCTACCGCGGTCCTTGGGCCGCATATGCGACCAACTTCAGTTATGCCTTAGACCGCACTTGCAGTTCCCAAACCGCTTCTGGGGCGCCGCACCTGCGGTCCAAGCTCCGCAGGTGCGAAACCAACAGGTTCAACAACTTCAACAATTCCCTAAGTCCAAATTCACTTCCGTTAAGCATCCGGAACTCACCTGAGGCCCCCGGGACAAATTCACCAACAAGTCCTAAAATATTATACAAAATTATTCCAACCCTCGGATCACATCAAACAATGCTAAAACCACGATTCACCCTCCAATCCAAGCCTAATGAACTTGAAATCTCAAAAATTCTACAACCGATGCCGAAACCAACCAAACCATGTTCGATTGACACCAAATTTTGCACACAAGTCACATTCAACACTATGGAGCTATTCCAACTTTCAGAATTTGATTCCGACTCCAATATCAAAATCTCACTATCGATCTAGAAACTTCAAAAATTCAACTTTAGGCATTTCAAGCCTAAATAAGCTACGGACCTTCAAAACACAATCCGAACACGCCCCTTAACCCGAATTCACCTTACGGAGCTAACAGACTTGACAGAATTCTATTCCGAGGCTGTCTTCACACTTTTCCGACTACGGTCCAAATTCTAAAGCTCAAACATGGGGAAAATAGTTAATAGGGGATTGGGGCGTAAATTCTCAAACGACCGGCCGGATCATTTCATGCTCCCCCTCTTAAAATATTCGTTCGTCCTCGAACGAGCATAGGGATATACCTGAAGTAGTGAAAAGATGAGGATATTGGCTGCGCATATCCTGCTCGATCTCCCAAGTCGCCTCCTCGACCAGCTGACCCCGCCACTGAACCTTCACTGATACAATGTTCGTTGACCTCAGCTTCCGAACCTGCCTGTCCAATATCGCCACTGGTTCCTCAACATAAGATAGATCCTTGTCCAACTGGACTGAACTGAAATCTAACACATGTGACGGATCACCGTGATACTTCCGGAGCATCGAAACATGAAATACCGGTTGAACTCCTGCCAAGCTGGGAGGTAAGGCAAGCTCATACGAAATCTCCCCAACATGTCGCAATATCTCAAAAGGACCAATAAACCTCAGACTCAATTTTTCCTTCTTGCCAAATCACATAACGTCCCTTCATAGGCGAAACCCAAAGCAAAACCCGCTCTCCAACCATATAGGAAACATCACGAACCTTCCGGTCCGCATAACTCTTCTGTCTGGACTAGGCTATACGGAGTCTATCTTGAATCACCTTAACCTTCTCTAAGGCATCCTGAACCAACTTTGTGCCCAATAATCTAGCCTCACCTGGCTCAAACCATCCCACCGGGGATCTACAACGCCTACCATACAAAGCCTTATATGGTGCCATATGAATGCTGGACTGATAACTGTTGTTGTAGGCAAACTCCGCCAGTGGCAAGAACTGATCCCAAGAACCTCCAAACTCCATCACACACGCACAAAGCATATCCTCAAGAATCTGATTAGTGCGCTCAGACTGTCCGTCTGGGGGTGAAATGCTGTGCTTAACTCTACCCGAGTACCCAAATCATGTTATACGACCCTCTAGAATTGTGATGTGAACTGAGTACCTCTATCTAAAATGATAGAAACTAGAATACCATGCAGATGAACAATCTCCCAGATGTAAATCTCCGCCAACCACTCCAAAGAATAGGTAGTACACATATGAATAAAATGCGCGGACTTGGTTAGCCGATCCACAATCACCCAAATGGCATCGAACTTCCTCAAAGTTCATGGGAGTCCAACTACGAAGTCTATGGTGATCCGCTCCCACTTCAACTTCAGAATCTCTATATGTTGAAGATAACCACCCGGTCTCTGGTGCTCATACTTCACCTGCTGACAATAGAGGCACCAAGCTACAAACCCAACTATATATTTCTTCATCTGCTTCCATTAATAGTGCTATCTCAAATGCTGGTACATCTTCGTAGCACCCGGTTGGATGGAATACCGCAAACTATGGGCCTCCTCTAGAATCAACTCCCGAAGCCCATCAACATTGGGTACACATACCCGACCCTGCATCCTCAATACCCCATCATCACCAATAGTCACATCTTTGGCATCACCATGTAGAACCTTGTACTTGAGGACGAGCAAATGAGGGTCATCATACTGACGCTCTATGATACGATCAAATAAGAAATATCGAGAAATCAGACAAGCTAGAACCCGACTGGGCTCCGAAAGATCAAATCGCACAAACATGCTAGCTAAGGCTTGAACATCCATCGCCATGGGCCTCTCCGCTGCAGGTAAATAAGCCAAACTCCCCAAGCTCTCTGCCCGACGACTCAAGGCATCGACCACCATATTGGCTTTGCCCAAGTGATACAGGATAGTGATATCATAGTCCTTCAGCAGCTCTAACCATCTCCTCTGGCGCAAATTAAGATCCTTCTACTTGAACAGATGATGCAAACTCCGGTGATCAGTATAAATCTCACAAGGAACACCGTACAAATAATGATGCCAGATCTTTAAGGCGTGAACAATAGCAGCTAACTCGAGATCATGGATAAGATAATTCTTCTCATATACCTTTAACTGTCTGGATGCATAGGAATCATCCTACCATCCTGCATCAATACCACTCCAAGGCCAATCCTCGAGGCATCACAATAGATAGTATATGACCCCGAAGCCGTAGGCAATATCGATACTTGGGCTATAGTCAAAGCTATCTTGAGCTTCTAGAAGCTCTCCTCACACTCTTCCGTCCACTAGAACAGAGCACCCTTCTGGGTCAACCTAGTCATAGGTGCTGCAATAGATGAAAATCCCTCAACAAATCGACGGTAATAACCCGCCAAACCAAGAAAACTACAGATCTCTGTAGCTGCAGATGGTCTGGGCCAACTCCGCACTGCTTCCACTTTCTTTGGATCCACCTTTATCCCCTCACTCGATACCACGTGACCCAAGAATGCCACGAAATCCAACCAAAATTCACATTTCGAGAACTTTGCATATAATTTCTTTTCTCTCAAAGTCTGAAGCACTGTCCTCAGGTGCTGCTCATGATCTTCCTGACTCTAGGAGTATACCAGAATATCATCAATAAAGACAATGGCGAACAAGTCAAGATATTGCCGGAGCACACTGTGCATCAAATGCATGAAGGCTACTGGGGCATTGATCAGCCCAAATGACATAACAAAGGAACTTGTAATGACCATATCGAGTCCTAAAAGTAGTCTTCGGGATATCTGGCTCTCTAGTCTTTAACTGATGGTAACCTGAAAGTAAGTCAATCTTAGAAAACACTCGTGCACCTTGTAATTGGTCAAACAAATCATCAACACGAGGCAAATGATATCATTTCTTCATTGTAACTTTGTTCAACAGGCGATAATCAATGCACATACGCATAGAACCGTCCTTTTTCTTCACAAACAAGACAGGAGCACCCCAAGGTGATACACTGTGCCAAATAAAACCCTTATCAAGCAATTCCTATAACTGATCCTTCAACTTTTTCAACTCAAGAGGAGCCATACGGTAATGAGGAATAGAAATGAGCTGAGTTCCCGGCAACAGATCAATGCCAAAGTCAATATCTCTATCGGGTGGCATACCCGAAAGATCAGCTAGAAACACATCAGGGAAATCCCGTACTACTGGGACTGAATCAACTGTAGGGGTATTAATACTGACATCTCTCACATAAGCTAGATACGCGTCACACCCCTTCTCAACAATTCACCAAGCTTTAAAAAATGAATAACCCTACTGGGAGTGTGATCTAAGGTATCCATCCACTCTACTCGCGGTACACCTAGCATAGCCAGCGCCACGATTTTGGCGTGACAATCAAGAATAGCAAAATGGGGTGACAACTAGTTCATGCCCAAGATAACATCAAAATCTACCATACTGAGCAATAATAAATCGGCTCTAGTCTCAAAACCACTAAGAGTAATCAAACATGACCGATAAATGCGATCCACAACAAGAGAATCTCCCACATTAGTAGAAACATAAACAAGGGAACTCAAAGAATCCTGAGATACGCCCAAATGCAGGGGAAAGTAAGAGGAGACATAAGAATAAGTGGAGCCTGGATCGAATAAAATCGATGCATCTCTATGACAAATCAGGAAATACCTGTGATGACAAAATCGGAGGCGACAACCTCAGTATGGGCAGAAACGGCATAATATCTGGCCTGGCCTCCCCCTCTAGGATTACCTCTACCTCTCTGACCTCCATTCCTGGCTGGCTGGGTAGGCGGGGCAGCAACTGGTGCTGTAATCATAGCCTGGGAACTCTGTGGAGCACGCTGCGGTTGAGAAGTCTACGGAGGTGCACCCCTCCTAAGTCTGGGGCGATCCCTCACCATATGGCATGTGTTGCCCCACATAAAACTAGCTCTGGGAGGACCTGGCGGCCTTGATTGGCTCGAGCCAGGTCTGCTGGACTAACCGCTGAAAGCACCCCTTGCAGGAGACACACTAGATACTAGAGGTGCATAATATGACTCTTGAGGTCTAGGAGGAGCTGGAACACTACTGGCTGTTGGAAGAGCTGAATGAACGCAACAACTCATATAACCCTAACCATGACGAACTGCAGCTGGGGCACATGCACCAGAATAATGGCCTAACCCTTGAGACCTCTTAGCCTCCCTCTCCTCTCTCTCCCTAGCATGCATACCCTCTACCCTTCTAGCAATGCTCACCACCTTCTCATAAGAAATATCCGTCTCCAACTCCCGAGCCATGCTAGACCTGATGCTGGGAATGAGCCACTAAATAAACCGGCGAACTCTCTCACAAACTGTAGAAATCAATGCTGGTGTAAGCACATGATTTTTGCCCTATGAAAGAATTACTCCCAAAAATTCAAAATAAAATGATTTTCCTTGGTGTGTAATTTTGAGAATTTTTGTGACATTTTTGGATAATTATTTGTATTTGTCTGTGCATGTTTATTTGTTAAATTAATAAAAAATAAAAAAATATGCCACATTTTGCATGAAGGATTTAATTCTACAATTGTTAGTAATTAAGTTTGTTTTACAAAAATTGAAAATTACAAAAATAGGCATCTTTTGCATTTTTAGCATTTAATATCCAAATGTACAATTTTATGCTTAATTATTAATTAATTGTGCATTAATTATTATTGGGAGTTAATTTGCGCTTTTATAACTTAATTTAGTTCTTAATAATAATTTAAGGATTTTTAGAATTTAGTTTTAGAAAAATAAAAGAAGAAAAGAGAGCAAAAATACAAAAAAAATCGGAATTGGGCTCTTCTTCTAATTCAAGCTACAAGCCCAAAAATACCCAACCTTCCCCATGACCCGGTCCATCTCCACACGGGTCGACCTGGTCTACCCCATAACCCCAATACCTAACCCCTCTTCATTTTTCATTTTTTCCCAAAACAAAACAAAAAAAAACAAAAAACAAAACCTAAACCCTAAACTAAACTATTCGCCCCCCACCCTCTCTTTTTCTTCTCCAAAATCCCAAACACCCCATCCATGGCTGCCCTTGCTTCGTCTTCTTCAAACACACACACACACATGCACCAGCAGCTCCATAGTTGCCCAGCCCCATTGTCTCCTCCAACACCCCATCGACCACCCTCACCATGAACGACTCCTCCAAACTCCAAAACACACATCCATGGCTTCCCTCAACTCCGCGACTGCTTCTGCTCGTCAACCACGAACAACCTCTAGCCACCGCCATTTTCTCCTCCATTGAGCTCGTTTCTGTTGACGTTACTGCGTCTTCGTCGTCAACCCGTCGCCATGGCTGCCATGGCTAAGCTCCATCGCCATTGCTGCTCCTGCTACATCCAGTCGTCGACGACGAACAGCTCGTCGACCTTCTCCAAACAGACCCAGCTGCTTCACATCTGCTTCGTCTTCAAACCACCAACCATGAACGACCCCTATGTCTTCTGCTTCTGCTTCTGCTCCGTCTCCAAATGACAACCAGTCCAAGCATCCACCATCTTTTACTTCGTCTTCAACAGACCAACTGACCACGTTCTCGTCGAAACCAAACGACCACAGTCCTTAAAACACCCAGCTCCACCATGTCGACGTCCAGCTCGAACGCATAGTCCTCATGACCACTGGATCAACACCACGACCACGTCGCACAGCCCTGCCATGAATGACCCTTCGGCTTCATCTTCTCCGTAGCTGCTGCGTTTTCACTGTCCGCCATGGATGCTGTCGCTGCTGCATCGTCCAGCTTCATCGATGCTGTCGCTGTTGCTTATCTTCTTTCTACCATGGCTGCGTCAAGCTCGTCGAGCATTTGTTCCGCGTCCAGCTCCCTTATTGCCAGCTGCTACTGCTTCATCGCTGCCATGGCTATGTCTTCTGCTTCACCTCCTTCAGTTGCTTCTTAAGATCGTCTTCGTCGTCGTTTGTTCGAGTTTTGGTTGGGGTCGTCAAAACAGTCCATACATAGTTCGAGTTCGTCGTTGGTCAGTCGTTGTTCGTCGTTTCGATCCGGTTAGTGGATTTTGAGTTTCACTTTTGTCCGATTTTGTTTTTGATATTCTCAAATCTAAAATCGGTAAATGTTTGATTTTTATTTTGTTCGTGTTCATTGTTTTGTTAATTTTTCAGTTTGTTCATGTGAAATTATTAGTTTAGTGTTGTTAGATTCAAATTGAAGTTTAATTAATTATTTCTTCTGTTTGTTTCATGTGTTGTTATGTATTTTTTCAGAAATTGTTAATGTTGGTTAAATCATTTGAACCCGTCATGTTTGTTGTTTAAAATAAATTTAATTCATGTTCATCTTGGTTTGAAGTTCGTTTTTAATCCAGTGATTTAATGAGAGTTTATAGTTTTTGTTTTTG
Source organism: Nicotiana sylvestris (assembly GCF_000393655.2). Lineage (NCBI taxonomy): Eukaryota > Viridiplantae > Streptophyta > Magnoliopsida > Solanales > Solanaceae > Nicotiana > Nicotiana sylvestris. Next base: position 54,037,028 of record NC_091065.1, read on the forward strand.
ATTTAGTTTGAATCATGTATTGTGTTGTTAATATTGTTATTTCTTTGCTCATCCATTTTTGGTCTAAGTTAACCATGATTGGTTCCCAATATGGTTAATTTATTTCCATTAATTTGAAGTTGTATGATTCATCTGTGTTCATATGATTTGTTGTTGAATTTGTTTAGAAATTGGTCTTATTGGCTATATTTTAGGTTGAGATTGATTAATTGATTGGTTATAGCTGATAGGGGTAAAATGGTAATTGCAATAAGGTCGGAGGGGTAGTTTGGTAATTGAACATTTTGAATAATTATTTATGTTAAGCATGGGGGACAAGATGTAATGGGTTGGGGTTGATATAATTGTTTAATATAATGGGGGACAAGACATAATGTAGCGGGGTGGGAATAATGTAATTATTTATGTTAAGCATAGGGGACAAGATGTAATGGGGTATGGTTGATATAATTGTTTAATATAATGGGGGACAAGACACAAAATAGTGGGGAATAATTCATTTGTTTAAGAAAGTAGGAAACAAAACATGCTTTGAGGGGAATATTTTGGGTTAGGGGTTCAAGACTAGAGTTGGTTATAAATAGAGTCATTTTGACACATTTTAAAGGACTTGAACATTAAAAAAGAACTAAGACTTGAGAAAAAAAACTTAGACTGAACTTGAAAGATTTTTGAGGATTATTTTGAGAGAGGAAGACATTCCGAAAATCTCAAGAGTGTTAGAGAGTTAAAAAAAAAGAAAACAAAAACAAAGGGAGAAGCGAGTTTAGTTTCGGATTTAATACACGCGTGGTTTGTTGCTGTTTAGTTTGCTTACAAACTTTTAGGTTTATTCTATTGAGTTGTTCGGTTTTTCCTCAAAGTTTTCTGGGCCTTGAATCTGATTCGAATTTGTTGCTGTTGGGTTGCTGTTGTTGCTGTGTATTTACACTATTGCTACTTCTACTGATTTTCATCTTCTTTCCTTGCTTTCCCATATACCAGGTACACAAACTGATACACTGGTTCATCTTGTAAGCCACTCGAGGCATGAATGCAAACAAATGAGAAAGATTTGAAGTTGTAATTTAATGTAGTCTTTTCCTTCTTTTACTGTCTGTATGTAGAATGTTCTATGCGTTGCCATGCAAACTCCTTAAACAACTCACTTTTGAAACTTAACCATAATAACTCGAAAGTATGTAAATAAAGTAGGACCTTATCTTCATTTATTTTAGAAAACAAAAAAATAGAAAATGTAGTCATGCTAAGATTATCCTTTAAAAAAATAATGAGACGAGCCTCGCCAAATAAAAATGCAAATTGCGGGGCCCTCAATAATTGATCATAATAAATACTTAGAATTTGGGATGGACTGTTTAGTGAATTTCACTGCCTTCCCCAAAGATAATAACGCGTTAGACTCTTTAGGCGCGACTTAATTAAATTACATTTTTAAATTCGGGTGCGCATTTATGTGACCCAAATTCAAATCTCAACGGAGTCGAAATGTGTTAACAACTACGGGTGCATTGATTGTGACGTGGTTCGAGATGCATTTTCACGACGTTGCAATTCTATAAAAAATAAATGATAATAATAAAAGCGGTTTAAACTTAATAAAAGCACATAAGTCACAACATGTATTTAAATCAGATATTTAGCCATTATAACAATTTAAGCGACCGTGCTAGAACCACGGGATTCGAGGGTGCCTAACACCTTCCCTCGGGTCAACAAAATTCCTTACTTAGAATTTCTGGTTCGCAGACTTCATTTGGAAAAGTCGAAAATTTCCTCGATTTGGGATTCAAGATAAACCGGTGACTTGGGACACCAAAAGCCAAACCTTTCCCAAGTGGCGACTCTGAATTAAATAAATAATCCCATTTCGAATATTGTCACTTAAATTGGAAAAACTCCCTCGCGCATTTAACCCTTCGGGGCGGGCGCGCAAAAAGGAGGTGTGACAGCTCTGGCGACTCTGCTGGGGATGTAACCCAGAACCTTTGGTTCAGGGTTCAAGAATTCGAGCTTAGAATAATTGTTATATTTGGCTTTATTATCTGATCTTTATTACATGTTTTGGCATAACGTGCTAAATGTTGTCTTTTACCGCTTTGATATTATCTGAACTGTATATAAACTGTGCCGAAACCCTTCTCTTCTTACCTCCGGGGAGAAGCTCGCTGGTCGAGACTCCCTATTCTGTTAGTGTCAATACCTGAAATAAGAAAGAGGCCGGACAAGTTACAAAGCCGGACGATCTCGCGGGTCCCCGGTACGTAGCCCCCTCCTCGACTCGAGTTGTCCGCTCGGGTACACAGTCTAGAACATATACCCAGGTTATAAACCTAGTATAACAAAACCTCATGCCGGATCCCTAGTAGGAACGCTTATTTGCATCATGTTGCATTTGACATAGGGGACTCAACACAGGGGTTGGGTCCGTCTAGGACAGGCAACCTGAAATGAAAAGACCATCCTGCTGCATCCCATTTGTTTTGCGCATTTATTTGCTTCAGTTCTGCATGCTGACCGGTTTCTAAAAAAAAAAATTTTAAAAAAGAAAATAACAGCGTAGGGAGATAATTACTTATTTTTGGAAAAATAAAACCAATGTCCAAGTACATAAGTCACAACATGTATTTAAATCAGATATTTAGCCATTATAACAATTTAAGCGACCGTCCTAGAACCACGGGATTCGAGGGTGCCTAACACCTTCCCTCGGGTCAACAGAATTCCTTACTTAGAATTTCTGGTTCGCAGACTTCATTTGGAAAGTCGAAAAATTCCTCGATTTGGGATTCAAGATAAAGCGGTGACTTGGGACACCAAAAGCCAAACCTTTCCCAAGTGGTGACTCTGAAATAAATAAATAATCCCATTTTCGAATATTGTCACTTAAATTGGAAAAACTCCATCGCGCATTTATCCTTTGGGGTAGGCGCGCAAAAAGGAGGTGTGACAGCTCTGGCGACTCTGCTGGGGATGTAACCCAGAACCTTTGGTTCAGGGTTCAAGAATTCGAGCTTAGAATAATTGTTATATTTGGCTTTATTATCTGATCTTTATTACATGTTTTGGCATAACGTGCTAAATGTTGTCTTTTACCGGTTTGATATTATCTGAACTGTATATAAACTGTGCCGAAACCTTTCTCTTCTTACCTCCGGAGAGAAGCTCGCTGGCCGAGACTCCCTATTCTGTTAGTGTCAATACCTGAAATAAGAAAGAGGTCGGACAAGTTACAAAGCCGGACGATCTCGCGGGTCCCCGGTACGTAGCCCCCTCCTCGACTCGAGTTGTCCGCTCGGGTACACAGTCTAGAACAAATACCGAGGTTATAAACCTAGTATAACAAAACCTCATGCCGGATCCCTAGTAGGAACGCTTATTTGCATCATGTTGCATTTGACATAGGGGACTCAACACAGGGGTTGGGTCCGTCTAGGACAGACAACCTGAAATGAAAAGACCATCCTGCTGCATCCCATTTGTTTTGCGCATTTATTTGCTTCAGTTCTGCATGCTGACCGGTTTCTAAAAAAAAAAATTTTAAAAAAGAAAATAACAGCGTAGGGAGATAATTACTTATTTTTGGCGGTTTAAACTTAATAAAAGCACATAAGTCACAACATGTATTTAAATAAGATATTTAGCCATTATAACAATTTAAGCGACCGTGCTAGAACCACGGGATTCGAGGGTGCCTAACACCTTCCCTCGGGTCAACAGAATTCCTTACTTAGAATTTCTGGTTCGCAGACTTCATTTGGAAAGTCGAAAATTTCCTCGATTTGGGATTCAAGATAAACCGGTGACTTGGGACACCAAAAGCCAAACCTTTCCCAAGTGGCGACTCTGAATTAAATAAATAATCCCATTTCGAATATTGTCACTTAAATTGGAAAAACTCCATCGCGCATTTATCCTTTGGGGTAGGCGCGCAAAAAGGAGGTGTGACAGCTCTGGCGACTCTGCTGGGGATGTAACCCAGAACCTTTGGTTCAGGGTTCAAGAATTCGAGCTTAGAATAATTGTTATATTTGGCTTTATTATCTGATCTTTATTACATGTTTTGGCATAACGTGCTAAATGTTGTCTTTTACCGCTTTGATATTATCTGAACTGTATATAAACTGTGCCGAAACCCTTCTCTTCTTACCTCCGGGGAGAAGCTCGCTGGTCGAGACTCCCTATTCTGTTAGTGTCAATACCTGAAATAAGAAAGAGGTCGGACAAGTTACAAAGCCGGACGATCTCGCGGGTCCCCGGTACGTAGCCCCCTCCTCGACTCGAGTTGTCCGCTCGGGTACACAGTCTAGAACAAATACCGAGGTTATAAACCTAGTATAACAAAACCTCATGCCGGATCCCTAGTAGGAACGCTTATTTGCATCATGTTGCATTTGACATAGGGGACTCAACACAGGGGTTGGGTCCGTCTAGGACAGGCAACCTGAAATGAAAAGACCATCCTGCTGCATCCCATTTGTTTTGCGCATTTATTTGCTTCAGTTCTGCATGCTGACCGGTTTCTAAAAAAAAAAATTTTAAAAAAGAAAATAACAGCGTAGGGAGATAATTACTTATTTTTGGAAAAATAAAACCAATGTCCAAGTTGTGTCAAAACCTCGCCGGAATTTTCTTAAAAAAAAAAATGAAAACAAAATTTGTCTTTTAGTTTGATTTATTAAAAAAAAATATAAAAAAAATTCCTTTTAATCACTTTCAAAATACAAAAATATATATATATTTATTTAAAAGTAAAAAAAGAAGGGAAAATTCAAAATTCAAAAAAAATGTTGTTTCTTTTGTAGTATCTCTTTTATAAATTCAGACTAATAGTCCAAATACTTTCATAAAAGATTTTTCGAAATTTCAAAAAAAAAAAGGTAAAAAAAAAAGTTCAAAGAAAAAATATTTCTTTAGTCTTCATCTCTTTTCAAAAATAAAAATAAAAAAACAAAATATAAAAATTCAGAAAAAAATAATTTCTCCTTTTCTTTAAAAGATTGTATTCAGAAGGGGTTTAGTTTATTTCCTCTACGCCTGATTGGACCGAACTACGCGGGTCTAATTCTCACCGGATGTGAGATACGTAGGCAAACCTCATAGGTTCCGACCCCAATTTTCAAAAAAATCTAAAAAATATTTTTTCATTAGTTCCTTCTTTAGAAATCTTTCCTTAGAAAATTAAAAAAAAAGAAGAAGAAGTTTTAAAAACTCAAAAAAAGGGGGTAGTTTCCTTCTTCCTGAAGTATTTCATACGGAAAAAGAAATAAAAGAAAAAATAATAATAAAAAGAAATAAAAAATCAAAATCCAAAATACGGGTTTCCTTTATTTTGAAGTATATTTCCAGAAAAAAAAGAAAATCAATATATATATATATATATATATATATATATATATATATATATATATATATTCACTCTTTTAAAGACTTTCCTTCTTTAAAAGTCTTTCTTTCGTAAATGTCATAGAATTAAAAAATTAAAGTACAAAAATATTTTCATTTTTCTTTAGAAGTACTTTTGTAAATTTAAAAAAAAAAACTCGAAAATCCAAAATATTTTCTTAAAAGTGCCTCTTTCGAAAATTCAGAGGCGACCGCCAAAATTCAAAGAAAATATTTTTTTCTTATTTAGAAAAAGAGAGAACAAATGAAAATTCAAACAAAAATATTTTCTTTTTTCTTACTTCTAAAATTCTCAAAGTTCCAATCAAAAGAAAATGAATTTTTAGAAGTCTATCTTTCAAAAATAAAAATAGAGTCAAATTCCAAAATCCAAAAAATAAATATCCTTTTCTTCTTTTAAAACATTTTTTTTAGAAAAATCCAAAAGAAACAAAAATCCAAAAAAAAACCTTTATTCTTTTAAAGCATTTTTTTTAAAAAAAAAATTATTCCAAAAAAAAAAATTAGTTTACTTACTCTATTCACGATCGGCCGAACTACGCCGGTTTGATTCTCACAGGGTATGAGATACGTAGGCAATCCTCATCAGGTCCAACCTCCCCTTTTTCAGAAATAGCCAAAATGTCAGAATTTTAATTTATGAGTCAAGTGATGCCGTTTTTTCAAGAATAGCCGAATGTTCCCGAAAGGGACGCCGAAAGGCTGACTTTGCATAAACAGCCATTTTTGGTCATTTTTAAAATTCTGACCAAATTGCCCAATGGCCTTAGGATCTCGTCCCCGAGGCTCTACGAGGCCATATTCCCAATGTCGGGTCACCATTCTGAAAAAAAAGTCATAAATAAATCAAGTGATGCTGTTTTTGTCAAAAACAGCCAAATGTTCCCGAAAGGGACGGCGGAAGGCTGACTTTGCATAAACGGCCACTTTCGATCATCTTTTAGAGTTTTTCGATTGACCCTCACAGCCTTAAAATCTTCATCCCCGAAGTGCTGAAAGGCCGTGTTCGAAAATCGGATCTTTTTTCTAAAATATAGTCAAATCATTTTTGCTTAAATCACCTTAATAAATGTGCAGGATGAGCACAATGCAAAATGAACACTTGTTTCTTTATTTTGCACTTGTTAGTCCCGAACTACGCAAGATCTGATTCATGCGGGGTCATGATACGTAGGCAATCTCCATCGGATTCGATCATAGCTATAAAATAAACTGAGTAAAAAAAAACTGAAAGAAAAGGAGAAAGAAAATTGAGTGAAAAAGAGAAAAGAAAAATAGTGAAAAAAGGGGAAAAAAGAGCGACAAAATAAATAAAAAAAAGAGTGCAAAAAAAAGAGCGGCAAAAACAAGATCAAGAGTGGTTAAAGAGAGGTAGGAATAAAAGAAAAGAGGTACATAGTGAAGAGGGCTAGTTTAAGGCCGGGATGAAACATGCAACCCGTTCAAACACATGGTAAAAGCGTTTAACTGTTTAGGTGCATTGCATCCCATCGTGCGATTTCCTATATGTTAAATGCCTCAAAACTAACAAGGTTGTGTGTGTGAGTAAATTAGCCAGGTTCTGTTCAGGTGATTGGTTTTGTTGGTATGCGGTGATGAACATGCAGCCTTGCACGCGGCCACAACATTATACAAAAAACCGAGCTCCACCTCCCAGAAATCCCCATCCTTACCAAGCTCCATATAGTCCCCAATCAAATGTTCCTCAATACAATCCTCACCCAAGAGAGTCTTTCAAAAGGAATCAGTTCACCGCTATTGGTGAATCATACTAAAGCTTGTTCCAAAAGCTAGTCAGGCGAAGTATGCTGCAGCCAGTGGCCCCAAATCGGCCAAACACCGAGTTCCCCCTCCCCGCATCGAGCTGATACTAGATGTGAATACCACTCTGGAGCAGTGGGACACGGTACAAAGGACTGTTGGTCATTGGACCCTCAGTTGAAGACTTGATTGAAGCTGAAAGAATCGTTCCCCGGGACGAAAAGGTTCCTAATATGATGAACATTCCCCTGCCTACTCTCACAAACGGGCCAATAGACGGAATGATCTGTGAAGCTGAGGAATTTGATACGGCACTGAAGGCTATTGAAGCCATTGCCGAGACAAAAGAAAAGCAAAAAAAAAAAAAAACAATTGCCAAGCCTGAAAGTTCCCCATCAGACGGGAGTCTCGGTAGCCAGTCTTGCTATCCTTTCTGCATCTGGATTATCTCAGGGTGTGATCCAGATGTTTTACTTTATTGTCTTACTTTCCGATGTAAACCCTTCTACCTTCAAAAATTAAAAAAAATCAAACAAAAAATCAAATGAAATTGATATTTCATTTTTTCGGAATGTCTCTTTTCTTAAATCTTGTCAATTTTCTCATTCTCTTTTAGTTATGTTAAATGCAGATTTCAATAATATGACATGCTTGCGGACTTCATGCCCGGATCTTAAAACTCTGTCAGACCTCGAAATAATGAATCAAGAATTGGGTCGCAATGAAGAATAGCTTAAGGAAACAAGACAAAGAGTTGGAACAACTGAAGGAAAATTGGTTCCCGACATTGGAAAGGTCCATACATTACAACAAGAGTACTGCCAAAAAGAGTGCGTTGTACTTGGGACACATCGAAGGAAATGTCCTTGAAATAAATATCAATGCAAATGCAGTCAAAAGATACTATGTTGGATCCTTTATATAATAAAATCTTTTCCGGTTGAGATGACGAAGACTTTCATTCTCGCTACCCAAACACTATCAACCCTTTGCAAACCCATTTGAGCTGGTTACTCTTCTTTCATTACCCTCTTTGGAACCTGAAAGTATTATTGAAAAATAAAATGAAAAAAAAGAAATTAAAATGAAAAAGAAAAATGAAAAGAAGAAGAAGAAGAAGAAAGAATTGGAAAAATAAGAAAATATACATACAAAAAAAGGGGAAGAAAAGACAATGAAAATGACAAAAAAGGGAAAACGGAAGGGAGGAAGGAAGTGAAAAACAAAGCAAATCAGAAAAACAAAAAAAAAAATCCAAAAAAACAAAAGTTGCCTGAACTACGTTTGACTTGATTCCGAAAGGATACGTAGGCAACCTCTCCTTGGGGTTCAGTCACACCAAAACAAAAATCCAAGAAGTCCCCCAAAAGTGAAACTGGGGCAGAAGTTATAATGGTTCGGCAATGATCCCACCCAAAAGGTTCCAAAGTTGTAGTTCAATCCAAATTCTTTTCACCCCAAACCTTGTTCAAGTCCTTCTGATCAATCGGCAAAGTGGTTCAAAATGGGAGGATGGAGTTATTTGGACCTGATACAACAAAATGAGAAGAATAAAATAAGAGAGTCTTATTGGTGAAAACCCACACGGGCACCGTAAGGCGACGGTAAGCAGAGAAAATCAAAATGAGAAGTCTTGTTAGTGAACACCCACACGGGCACTATAAGGAGATGGTAAGAAATGAAATGAAAAATGCCAGCTCATGAAAACCCACAAAGGGCGCCCATGATCGAAAATAAGATCCTCACAGCCATCGGCATCAACAGAGTCCTGGCTAGGTTCCTCGGTATTCAAGGCAAAGTTGCAATGAATTTTTTAGAGTCAGACGGTTTACACAGATCAGGCATCCAGTCCAAATGGCATGTCATGTTCATTGAAGTTCGCATGTACTCCAGATAAGTCCTTCTCTCCTTTGCCCGAAAGGGAGACTTCTAGTTTTAAACTCATTCTCTATTCAATTATTTGTTTCTCTTTGAATCCCTTTTGGTCTAACACTGTTCCAAAACCAAGACAAAGAAAGGATGGCAAGATGATTACAGGGCTTTTGTTTGATACACGCTAATATGCAAAAGGCACCCAGCCTCAGCAGGGGCATCAAGATGACCTCAACTGGCCATGGTAGCCTATAAAGGCAATTGAAGTTGAAAGGGTTGAGTTTCACATGGTTAATCGCCTCAGCGAAGTTGAAGAAATCAAGGTACCCCCAAATGCTCTAAAATTGAAGTTGGAAGAAAGAAGACAGAAAAGAAAGGCTTACAAAGGAAAAATAAAGTTGGAAAGGTTAAGTCCCACGCGATTAGCCACTGTAGTTTAGGTTTGAGGATCAAAAAATCCCTGATGCACCCAAAAAAAAAAAGAGAAAAATAACGGCAAATCCCCACAGGGTCTCCCTTTGTACAAATCCCCACAGGGTCTCCCTTTGTAAAAATCCCCACAGAGTCTCCCCTTGTACAATCCCCCAAAGAGTCTGCCCCAGCAAATCCCCAACGAGTCTGCCTTGTACAAATCCCCACAGAGTCTTCCCAATAAAAATCCCCACTGAGTTGGCCTCGTAAAGAATCCCCAAGCAGAATGGGATGAAAGAACCAAAGCCTTACACGGGCAAATCATCACAAAATCCGAAAATGCGAGTCTGATCAGTTTAAAAGGGGTCGCCTGTGAATCCAATCAATGACAGAGTTTCTCAACAGGAATTAGGCCGAGACCAAGCAATTGGAACGATCAAGGCCACCGAACCAACCACCATTTTCAAACTGACAATTTTTCTTTGTTTAGGAAAATTGAGATAGGTGCGATCCAAAGCAACCGTGCAAGAAGCAGGTGTAGCCCAAAAAGAAATGAAATGCGCGAGCGTTGAAACAGCTTTGCAGCAGGAAAACGACCAAAAGGAAGTTCCCCCAGAATTCTTTCATGCATTTTGATAAATAAAAGGAAATAAAAAAGGAAAACCAAAGAAAAGTAAGAAGACAAGAAATAAAAATGAAAACCCCAAAAGAAAAACAAATCATGGTAGCATAGGACCTCATTCCTCAACTTTCCCGGTATAAACCACGGATCTCCCTGGCATAACCCAAGGAGCTTTTTCTATCCAAATCCCCGGCATAACCCGAGGACTCTTTTCCTTTTCCGGCATAACCCGATGACTTCCCCAGCATAACCCGAGGACTCTTTCCCTTTTTTTCAGGCATAACTTGATGACTTCCCCGGCATAACCCGAGGACTCTTTTTCGGCATAACCCGATGACTTCCCTGGCATAACCCGAGGACTCTTTCCCTTTTCCGGCATAACCCGATGACTTCCCTGGCATAACCCGGGGACTCTTGCCCTTTTCCGGTATAACCCGAGGACCTTTGTTTTCTTCACGGCATAACCCGTGAACCTCCCTGGCATAACCTAGAAGCCCTTTTTTCCTTTTCTCCCGGCATAACCCGGTCAGTTTTCCGGCATAACCTGGCATTCCTCCCAACATTAGGGCTCCAATCCGTGAGTTGAGCTTTTTTCTGTTAAGCCGACATTAGGGCTCCAATCCCTGAGTTGAGCACTTTTCCATTTAGCCAGCATTAGGGCTCCAATCCCTGAACTGAGCGTTTTTCTGTTAGCCGACATTAGGGCTCCAATCCCTGAGTTGAGCACTTTTCCATTTAGCCAGCATTAGGGCTCCAATCCCTGAACTGAGCATTTTTCTATTAGCCGACATTAGGGCTCCAATCCCTGAGTTGAGCATTTTTGTAGCCAGCGTTAGGGCTCCAATCCCTGAACTGAGCGTTTTTCTGTTAGCCAGCATTAGGGCTCCAACCCCTGAACTAAGCATTTTTTCTGCTAGCCGACATTAGGGCTCCAATCCCTGAGTTGAGCGTTTCCCTGTTAGCCGACATTAGGGATCCAATACCTAAGTTGAGCGCTTTTCCATTTAGCCGACACTAGGGCTCCAATCCCTGAGTTGAGCACTTTTCCATTTAGCCAGCATTAGGGCTCCAATCCCTGAACTGAGCGTTTTTCTGTTAGCCAACATTAGGGCTCCAATCCCTGAGTTGAGCACTTTTCCATTTAGCCAGCATTAGGGCTCCAATCCCTGAACTGAGCGTTTTTTTTCTGTTAGCCGACATTAGGGCTCCAATCCCTGAGTTGTGCACTTTTCCATTTAGCCAGCATTAGGGCTCCAATCCCTGAACTGAGCATTTTTCTATTAGCCGACATTAGGGATCTAATCCCTGGGTTGAGCAATTTTTCTTTAAGCCAGCATTAGGGCTCCAATCCCTGAGTTGCGCATTTTTACTTTTTGTGACATTAGGGATCCAATCTCTGAGTTGCGCTTTGTAGACTAAAGTTTTTCCAATCCCCTCATCAGTGCTGTAAGTTTTCATGACAATTAACTCACGAAATTTTCCAAGTGAAACTGGGGCAAAAAATTTCGTTCGTTTGTTTTGTTGTCTCAGCAGGTATGACCTCGAGGTGCATGGATCGAGATGACCTACGGGATGAGTCTCAATCCAGAATGAAGAAAAGAACAAAAAGAACAAAAAAAAAGAAGATGTTCCCACATATTGGAACAAACAAAGGGCAGGTCGCTCAAACATTTGATCAAATTCCAGAGCTCCGCCAATCCCTTTTCACTCAATACTGCAGAAATAAGCAAGCGCCTACAACTTGCGAGTATCAAGATTCGGATCGAAGTCTACAAGCAGAATCAGCTAAGACCCAAGATCAAGTTGCAAAAGAATTATAGATAAGAATTTTGTAACTAGCGGTTGATAGGCATAAGTAGCTAGTTCAGTTTCAATTTCCTTTGGTTGTAATAAGCAGGTCAGTAAAGCGGTAGTGGCAACAACAACAGTAGTAACAACAAGCATTGCATTCCCATGGTAGTCCCAGCTACCGAAATTTCTCGAACTACATTAACCTGATTCCCCTTTAGCCAGAGATATGTAGGAAACCTTTGAAGCAAAGGTTCGGTTAAATATTTTTCAAAAAAATGCTTCACACGGAGTACTCGGATGGGCAAAAATCGCTCACTTTATCTTTGCACGAAAACCCTTCGTGTCTTCGGGCAAAGAGGGGCAGCTGTAAGCACGTGATTTTTTCCCTATGAAAGAATTACTCCCAAAAATTCAAAATAAAATGATTTTCCTTGGTGTGCAATTTTGAGAATTTTTGTGACATTTTTGGATAATTATTTGTATTTGTCTATGCATGTTTATTTGTTAAATTAATAAAAAAAATACAAAAATATGCCGCATTTTGCATGAAGGATTTAATTCTACAATTTTTAGTAATTAAGTTTATTTTACAAAAATTGAAAATTACAAAAATAGGCATTTTTTGCATTTTTAGCATTTAATATCCAAATGTACAATTTTATGCTTAATTATTACTTAATTGTGCATTAATTTTTATTGGGAGTTAATTTGCGCTTTTATAACTTAATTTAGTTCTTAAAAATAATTTAAGGATTTTTAGAATTTAGTTTTAGAAAAATAAAAGAAGAAAAGAGAGCAAAAATACAAAAAAAATCGGAATTGGGCTCTTCTTCTAATTCAAGCTACAAGCCCAAAAATACCCAAACTTCCCCATGACCCGGTCCATCTCCACACGGGTCGACCCGGTCCGCCCCATAACCCCAATACCTAACCCCTCTTCATTTTTCATTTTTTTCCCAAAACAAAATAAAAACAAAAAAACAAAAACAAAACCAAAACCCTAACCTAAACTATCCGCCCCGCCCTCTCTTCTTCTTCTCCAAAATCCCAAACACCCCATCCATGGCTGCCCTTGCTTCGTCTTCTTCAAACACACACACACACGCACCAGCAGCTCCATAGTTGCCCAGCCCCATCGTCTTCTCCAACACCCCATCGACCACCCTCACCATGAACGACTCCTCCAAACTCTAAAACACACATCCATGGCTGCCCTCAACCCCGCGACTGCTTCTGCTCGTCAACCACGAACAAGATCTAGCCACCTCCATTTTCTCCTCCATTGAGCTCATTTCTGTTGATGTTACTGCGTCTTCGTCGTCAACCCGTCGCCATGGCTGCCATGGCTAAGCTCCATCGCCATTGCTGCTCCTGCTACATCCAGTTGTCGACGACGAACAGCTCGTCGACCTTCTCCAAATAGACCCAGCTGCTTCACATCTGCTTCGTCTTCAAACCACCAGCCATGAACAACCCCTATGTCTTCTGCTTCTGCTTCTGCTCTGTCTCCAAACGACAACCAGTCCAAGCATCCACCATCTTTTGCTTCGTCTTCAACAGACCAACTGACCACATTCTCGTCGAAACCAAACGACCACAGTCCTTAAAACATCCAGCTCCACCATGTCGACGTCCAGCTCGAACGCATAGTCCTTACGACCACTGGATCAACACCACGACCACGTCGCACAGCCCTGCCATGAATTACCCTTCGGCTTCATCTTCTCCGTAGCTGCTACGTTTTCACTGTCTGCCATGGATGTTGTCGCTGCTGCATCATCCAGCTTCATCGATACTGTCGCTGTTGCTTCTCTTCTTTCTACCATGGATGCGTCAAGCTCGTCGAGCATTTACTCCGCGTCCAGCTCCCTCATTGCCAGCTGCTACTGCTTCATCGCTGCCATGGCTATGTCTTCTGCTTCACCTCATTCAGTTGCTTCTTAAGATCGTCTTCGTCGTCGTTTGTTCGAGTTTTGGTTGGGGTCGTCAAAGCAGTCCATACATAGTTCGAGTTCGTTGTTGGTCAGTCGTTGTTCGTTGTTTCGATCCGGTTAGTGGATTTTGAGTTTCACTTTTGTCCGTATTTTGTTTTTGATATTCTCAAATCTAAAATCGGTACATGTTTGATTTTTGTTTTGTTCGTGTTCATTGTTTTGTTAATTTTTCAGTTTGTTAATGTGAAATTATTAGTTTAATGTTGATAGATTCAAATTGAAGTTTAATTAATTATTTCTTCAGTTTGTTTCATGTGTTGTTATGTATTTTTTCAGAAATTGTTAATGTTGGTTAAATCATTTGAACCCATCATGTTTGCTGTTTAAAATAGATTTAATTCATGTTCATCTTGGTTTGAAGTTCGTTTTTAATCCAGTGATTTAATGAGAGTTTATAGTTTTGGTTTTTGATTTAGTTTGAATCATGTATTGTGTTGTTAATATTGTTGTTTCTTTGCTCATCCATTTTTGGTCTAAGTTAACCAGGATTGGTTCCCAATATGGTTAATTTATTTCCACTAATTTGAAGTTGTATGATTCATCTGTGTTCATATGATTTGTTGTTGAATTTGTTTAGAAATTGGTCTTATTGGCTATATTTTGGGTTGAGATTGATTAATTGATTGGTTATAGCTGATAGGGGTAAAATGGTAATTGCAATAAGGTCGGAGGGGTAGTTTGGTAATTGAACATTTTGAATAATTATTTATGTTAAGCATGGGGGACAAGATGTAATGGGTTGGGGTTGATATAATTGTTTAATATAATGGGGGACAAGATATAATATAGTGGGGTGAGAATAATGTAATTATTTATGTTAAGCATGTGGGACAAGATGTAATGGGGTGTGGTTGATATAATTGTTTAATATAATGGGGGACAAGACACAAAATAGTGGGGAATAATTCATTTGTTTAAGAAAGTGGGAAACAAAGCATGCTTTGAGGGGAATATTTTGGGTTAGGAGTTCAAGACTAGAGTTGGTTATAAATAGAATCATTTTGACACATTTTAAAGGACTTGAACATTAAAAAAGAACTAAGACTTGAGAGAAAAACTTAGACTGAACTTGAAAGATTTTTGAGGATTATTTTGAGAGAGGAAGACATTCCGAAAATCTCAAGAGTGTTAGAGAGTTAAAAAAAAAGAAAACAAAAACAAAGGGAGAAACGAGTTTAGTTTCGGATTTAATACACGCGTGGTTTGTTGCTTTTTAGTTTGCTTACAAACTTTTGGGTTTATTCTATTGAGTTGTTCGGTTTTTCCTCAAAGTTTTCTGGGCCTTGAATCTGATTCGAATTTGTTGCTGTTGGGTTGCTGTTGTTGCTGTGTATTTACACTACTGCTGCTTCTACTGATCTTCATCTTCTTTCCTTGCTTTCCCAAATACCAGGTACACAAACTGATACACTGGTTCATCTTGTAAGCCACTCGAGGCATGAATGCAAACAAATGAGAAAGATTTGAAGTTGTAATTTAATGTAGTCTTTTCCTTCTTTTACTGTCTGTATGTAGAATGTTCTATGCGTTGCCATGCAAACTCCTTAAACAACTCACTTTTGAAACTTAACCATAATAACTCGAAAGTATGTAAATAAAGTAGGACCTTATCTTCATTTATTTTAGAAAACAAAAAAATAGAAAATGTAGTCATGCTAAGATTATCCTTTAAAAAAATAATGAGACGAGCCTCGCCAAATAAAAATGCAAATTGCGGGGCCCTCAATAATTGATCATAATAAATACTTAGAATTTGGGATGGACTGTTTAGTGAATTTCACTGCCTTCCCCAAAGATAATAACGCGTTAGACTCTTTAGGCGCGACTTAATTAAATTACATTTTTAAATTCGGGTGCGCATTTATGTGACCCAAATTCAAATCTCAACGGAGTCGAAATGTGTTAACAACTACGGGTGCATTGATTGTGACGTGGTTCGAGATGCATTTTCACGACGTTGCAATTCTATAAAAAAATAAATGATAATAATAAAAGCGGTTTAAACTTAATAAAAGCACATAAGTCACAACATGTATTTAAATCAGATATTTAGCCATTATAACAATTTAAGCGACCGTGCTAGAACCACGGGATTCGAGAGTGCCTAACACCTTCCCTCGGGTCAACAGAATTCCTTACTTAGAATTTCTGGTTCGCAGACTTCATTTGGAAAGTCAAAAATTTCCTCGATTTGGGATTCAAGATAAAGCGGTGACTTGGGACACTAAAAGCCAAACCTTTCCCAAGTGGCGACTCTGAAATAAATAAATAATCCCATTTTCGAATATTGTCACTTAAATTGGAAAAACTCCCTCGCGCATTTATCCTTTGGGGTAGGCGCGCAAAAAGGAGGTGTGACAGCTGGTGCATGCCTAGCCAAGTCAGTGAAATGGAAAGCATACTTCGAAATAGTCATAGTACCATAGTACAAATGCTCAAACTCTGTGTATCATGCGTCCCTGAGGCTCTGAAGGACATACTCCCTCAAAAACATATCTGAAAACTAGGTCCACGTAAGGGAAGCTACCTCAGCTGTGATGTCCAGCTCATAAGTACGCCACCACTAGTAGGCTGCTCCTCGAAGCTGGAAGGCAGTGAAAGAAACCCCACTCGATCCTGATATACCCATAGTGCGGAGGATATGGTAGCACTCCTCTAGAAATCCCAAAGCATCATCTGATGCTAGACCACTGAATATAGGAGGCTTGTACTTCTTGAACATCTCAAGCCTCCGCTGCTCATCCCCGAAAGCTGCTGTCCTGTCCTCGGGCTGAGCTGGGGCCACAGGCGGTACCGGTATAACCTCTGGGATCTGATCAACCTGGACCCGCTGCTCAGGAGTGCGGGAGACGGGAGTTTGTGCTCCTACCCCGCCCTGAGATGTGGCTGCAGCAAGGGGAATCAACCTTGCCTGAGCTAGAGTGGTGTACATGCTCACGAACTATGCAATGGTCTCCTGAAAAGATTAGATAGTAGTAGAAGTAGGCGTATCAGGTGCCTAGGCTCCGGCTGGAGCTGCTGGTGGCTCCTCTATGGCAGCTCGCGTGGGTGCTCTAGCTGTACCACGTGTACGTCCTTAGCCTCTACTCCCGACCCGACCTCTAGCGGCTCTAGCAGGGGGCGCGGGTGCCTGGTCATCTTCGGTAGCACTTGTCCTCACCATCTGTGAGAGAATAGAAGATAGAGGTTTAGAATTTTGATATAAAAAATCTCGCACGACAAGGAAATCAAATGAAGTGAAATTTTCCTAACAGTTACATAGCCTCCCGTACATAAGTACAGACGCCTCAATACCGATCCGCGAGACTCTAATAAACCGGCTTATGATTCATGACTCCTATGAACCCAGAGCTCTGATACCAACTTGTCACGACCCAAGTTCGCCCTGCATGAACTGTTGTGACAACACTTAGTCTCTACGACTAGGTAAGCCTAATATATTGCGGAAAAAGGAAACGAAAGATGAAACTAGCAAAAACTGCGGATAAAACATAATAAAAACGTTTAGGATGTCGCTCGGCATATACAAATACACACTCTCAAAACTGAATCAACTCCCAAAACCCGAAATCTCTTGAAATCACAAGTTATAGATACTACATAGTGTTCTAACTCCAGAATGTCTAATTAAAAGAAAATACAGGAAGTCTAAAGCTGAAGGGGAGAATAGAGAGGGACTTCTAAGTGTGCGGACGCGTCAGATATACATTGAAGTCTCTGATGTCACCTGCCTCACTGATAGAACGACTGAGCAGAAGAACCTAGATCTGCACACGAAAACATGGGCAGGAAAGGGCATGGGTATACCACAACGGTACCCAGTAAGTGTCAAGCCTAACCTCGGTCGGGTAGTGACGAGGAAGGTGAGGGCCCTACTGATTACATATATAAAATAAGGTAAAAAAGTATGAAGTGTGACAATATGATTAAAAATACTTACAGTCGATAAAGAGTAAAATCACATACAGAATATACTCAATACACAGATATAGCAACAGGGGGTCTCCCAGGATATCGTCCCGTAGTTCCAAACGTAAATGTACAGAGGATCTCCCGGGATATTGTCCCGTAGTCTGAATCATAAATATGTAGGAAAAACTCCAGGAGTACCAATCCGCAGTCCCAAAGTAAATATCTAGTACATAGGAATCTCCCGGGTGCCATTCCGTAGTCCAAAATTTAAACGTACAAGAGGATCTCCTGGAATACCGATCCGTAGTCCCAAAGTAAACATACAGGGGGATCTCCCCTGATATTGTCCCGTAGTCCAAAAGTAAACACATTATAGTATCAAGAAAGAATCTGCACTTCTATTCGAGAATAAACAGGAATTCTACTCTAAACATGCTGCAAAGAATACAAGTAAGTAGTTAAAGCAAGTAAGACAATTAGATCACATAAGCATGCTTTTCCTAAACTAAACAAGAGGCTTCAAGTACAAGTATTGCTCAATTACAAGAAAATATAGACATTTACTTAATGAAAATGAGGTTTTTCAGCAATTAGTACGTGTACGCACTCGTCACCTCACGTACACAACACTCATATAACAACAATACCAAAATCCTAAGGGGAGTTCCCCCCATAAGGTTAGGCAAGCCACTTATGTCGAACCAGCTCAAAATCAACCCGAAACCACGCTCTTGCCACGAGTATCCAACTCCGAGTGTCCCAAATCTAATCAAATAATTACAAAACGTAAATAAAACAATAAACAACTAATTTAGCTAAAGGAATCGAAGCTAAGATAAGAAAATAGAAAAATGTCCAAAATTCCTCTCCGGGCCCACATCTCGGGATCGGGTAAAAGTTATCAATTTAGAATACCCATTCACTCACGAGAACACTCATCCAAAAATTATCAAAATTCGACGCCAAAGTCTCCCTCAAAACGCAGATTTTAAGTTGGGGAACTTTTCCTCAATTCTGCCAATTTTCACCCCAAATCCGAAATTAAATGACAAAACTAAGATTAGATTAATGGAATACAACTAGAAAGGGAAAATGATTCGTTACCCATTGATTTCCTCTTCAAAATCATCCCAAAATCGCGTTCTCCCGAGCGAAAAATCAAATTTGGTTTTATGAGCTTGAAACCCTCAAAATTTCATATATCTGCCCAGCGATTTCCGCATCTGTGGTCATAGGACCGCACCTGCGGTCTCGCTTCTGCGGTTGGGACCCGCACCTGCGAGATTTCATTAAACGTCCAGATTCCGCACCTGCGCCCACTTACTCGCAGATGTGGTCCGCTTCTGCGGTCCTTGGGCCGCTTCTGCGACCAACTTCAGTTATGCCTTAGACCGCACCTACGGTTCCCAAGCCGCTTCTGCGGTGCCTCACCTACGGTCCAAGCTCCGCAGGTGCGAAACCAACAGGTTCAACAACTTCAGCAATTCCCTAAGTTCAAATTCACTTCCGTTAAGCATCCAAAACTCACCCGAGGCCCCCGGGACTTCAACCAAACATACCAACCAGTCCTAAAACATCATACAAACTTATTCCAACCCTAAGATCACATCAAACAATGCTAAAACCACGATTCACCCTCCAATCCAAGCCTAATGAACTTGAAATCTCAAGAATTCTACAACAGATGCCGAAACCAACCAAACCATATCCGATTGACCTCAAATTTTGCATAGAAGTCAAATTCAAAACTACGGAGCTATTCCAACTTTTAGAATTTGATTCCGAACCCCAAATCAAAATCTCACTATCGATCCTAAACTTCAAAAATTCAACTTTCGGCATTTCAAGCCTAAATAAGCTGCGGACCTCCAAAACACAATTCGAACACTGCCCTAAGCCCGAAATCACCCTATGGAGCTAACGGAATCAACGAAATTTCATTCCGAGGCCGTCTTCACATTGTTCCGACTATTGTCCAAATTCTAAAGCTTAAGCTCTCATTTAGGGACTAATCGTCCCAAAACACTCCGAAACTCTAAACGAATCCTCCCGGCAACTCACAATAGCAGAAACAAATACGGGAAAAGCAGTTAATAGGGGATCGGGGCATAAATTCTCAAAATGACTGGCCATGTCGTTATAATTATACAAGCATTCACATTTATACCAGCAAATAAAATTTTACCATAATTGAAATAGAGAGAAATCCTATGATTTCTGTGGTGTTACTTATATTGTCTCCTTTTGTCTTTTTGTCTTCTTATGCCGAGGGTCTTTCGAAAATAGCCTCTCTACTCCTTCGGGATTGGGGTAAGGTCTGCGTACACACTACCCTCCTCATACCTCACTAGTGAGATCTCACTGGGTCGTCGTTATTGTTGTTGTTTCAGTAATTGAAATAGAGAAAAATTACCAATAAAATCATAATTAATAACAATTTTATTATTAGATGGGAAACTGAAACCCATTGGTTTTATATTTAAGGAAATAAACACCTTGGATGCGTGATTGTAAGTAAGGGTTTAATCTTTCTGCTAAAATTATAATTATTTAATTGCCTTGTATGTAAAATACTTATTGCTGCTATGTGTGAAATTTTCTTAAAGTTTGTCTATTTATGTTTTTTGCTCCAAATAACACAGAATCATAACCTAATAATCCGTAACTAAATGACCATCTTTTCAATTGTTTGTTTGGCCTTGACTTTTTAATTGTTTGACTACCAAATCAAACCAAAAATAACTTTTCTTCATTAGAGAAAAAATGAAGGGAAAAATCAAACCAATAATTTCTTTTAAAATTTTAAGAAAATTTCTTATATGCGTCAATTTTGGTATATATGGATAGTCTACATTGACCCAAACTTATAAAAGAATTAATTTAGATTGTGCACAACTTAATCCATTAACAAACTTATTATCAACCGAACCATTCAAGTGTAGGTGGGGTGCATTAATTAAACTTTTTGGTCAAAAAATACTTTTTCAAATTATTCATTAATTTAAGCTTATATTTTTCTTTTTTATTTCTACAATCCTTTTCTTCTATTTTTATATCCAACAAATTTCTTAAAAAAATGCAAGGCAAGTATGTTACTATTATGGAGACGTTGAGTAATAAAATTAGAGATGAAATTTATTAGGAATGTTATAATACATGAGTTACTTTATTTATTATTTCATGGTGGATTTTGGACAAAATAGTTATTTATTGAGTAGATTTTAAATTTATATTGAATGATGTATTTTGATAATTTAAATCATGTATGATATCGGTCAAATTTATATTGGATTTTTGGGAAATTTGACCGGGAGTGGATTTTTTGATATCGGAGTCGGATTCCGATTCCGAAAGTTGAAATAGGTCCGTAATGCCAAATGTGTCTCGTGTGTGAATTTTGAGGTCAATCAGAGGTGATTCGATAGGTTTCGGCATCGGTTGTGGAAGTTGAAGTTTCAAAGTTCATTGATTTCGGATTGAGGTGTGATTCATCCTTTCGAGGTTGCCATGTGTGATTTAAAGCTTCGAGTAGGTTCGTCTTATCATATGGAACTTGTCTGCAAAGTTTGGCACCATTCGAAGTTGATTTGATAGGGTTCGGATGCTCGGTTGTGATTCTAAAAGTTCTTGAAGTTTAAGTTTGATTTTCATGCGTTTTGGCGTCCGGTTCGTGGTTTTAGAAGTTGTTTTGTTGATTTAAGTGCGCGAGCGAGTTCGTGTTGTATTTTTAGACTTGTGTGTATATTTAGTTTGGAGCACCGAGGTCTAGAGTGAGTTTCAAATTGGTTTCAGAATGATTTTTATAAATTTCTGATTGCTGGTTCTGATTTATTCACCTTTGCGATATTCTGTTCGCAAATGCGGCCATCGCATTTGCGAAGCCTGGGCGGCTGGGCAATTTTCACTTTTGCAATGAGGCTGCCGCTTTTGCGAGATTAGGAACTTCGCATTTGCAAAGATTTTTGTCGCAAATGCGACCTTAGCAGGAACCCATCATGTTCACAATTGCGATAGTCTTCTCGCATTTGCGAGGGTCTCATTTGCGAACCCCCTGTCGCAAATGCGACATCTGCATCCTGTTAAGTACTGAGAATTTCGGGTTTTTGCTTCATTCTTCACATTTTTGAACCCTAACTTCGAGGTGAGACGATTTTGAGAGGGGATTTTCATACTAAATCATTGAGTAAGTATCTTTAACCAATTTTCAACTATATTTCATGATTTTATACAAGATTTAACATCAAATTCATGGGAAATCTATGAAAAAATTTGCGGATTTTGTCAAAGTTTTGAAAAATAAAAATTTGAGATTTAAGAGTCGAATAAGACTCGGATTTGAAAATAAAACATATATTTGGACTCGCGAGGCTATGGGTAGTCAAGACCTACCCTTGGACCCGGGTTTTGATCGGGCGGGCCCGGGGTTTGTCTTTTGTTGACTTTATAGAAATTGAATGAAAAGTATAATTTTATTAATTTGAATTGTTTTCTCTTGCATTGTGTGGTGTATTCAAGTCGTCATTGGCTAGATTGAGTCAAGCAAAGGCGAATTTGTAGAGAAAAAAGACTAATTGAGTGTTGGATTGGCCGAATTAAGGTAAGTATTTCGCCTAGCTTTGTTGAGAGAATTTTTTCTCCTATTTGCCATTGTTTTCCACATGCGGGGGTGATACATATATGAGGTGACAAGCATATATGTATATGCCAGGGTTAATCATGCTCGGGGGGGGGGTGGATTATGTTATATTTGTGTTTGTAGAGTTTTGTGACATTTTATTAAATGCCTTACTTGACTCTTAGATATTAATGACATAATATTAAGTGGTAGATATCAAGACTTAAATTATTATAACTTGATGGAAATTGTAAGAATATATCAATGTGTCTTATTCAGCCATCTCTATGCGAAATCATTACTACATTACTATAGATGATATTCTTTAGTGCTAGACTCTATACTTGTGTTGTGGATCATTTCTGAGATTTGTGGAAGTATTGGAATAATACGGTTCTTGAGGATTTGTTGGACCATTGTTGACTTGGAAATTTGTGATTGACAATTATTTGGAATATTCGATAAAAACACTCTCCTTGATGTCATTTATGCTTTCTGCCTTGCTTGTCCTTGTATTATATGTGCTTGGTAAGGAAGAGTGTAAAGTACGAAGGGTGATGCCGTGCCATTGTTTATACGTTATCATGTGAGGGAGAGTGTAAAAATACTAAGGGTGATGTCGTGCTATATTATTGAGAGTAAAAACACGAAGGGTGATGCTGTGCCACATCATTTGAGAGTAAAAGCATGAAGGGTGATGTCGTGCCATTTCATTTATATTGTTATGCTTGTATGTTATGGTGAGGTCATGGCATGAAGGGTGTTTCCGTGAAAGTGAGGACGAGGGACATGCATTATGATGTGATATTTATTTTTCGTGTATACGTTTGTGCCCTTACCTAGAGCTGTTATTGTTGTATTTATGTGTTTTGTATAACTTGTTGTTATTGTCCTTTACTTGACCTTTATCTCAATTGTTATTGCATTGTCCATGTCTTTTACTTGCTTAACTTGCGAATAATGTGTCTACTTTCTGCTGTTATAATTATACTCATGTTATATCTATTCCGTTGCGCTTTAGTTTAAGTCTTTCACCGTGCTAGCCATTCATGCCCTTATTTGTTATTTGGCGAAGATCATAAGCTTCCGTCTAAATTGTAATAATTGTACTTAGGCCTCCAATATGCTAGTTGGTTGAAGTTGATATTCCCTGCTGTCACACCTCCTTTTTTACCAACACCCCCCGGAAGGGCGTATAAGAGAGTTTTTTCCAATTTAAGTGACAATCGAAACGAGATTATTTATTTAAAAATTCAGAGTCGCCACTTGGGATAATTTTATGGTGTCCCAAGTCACCGGTTCAAATCCCAAATCGAGGAAAAGATTGACTCTGTATTACAGTCCGCGAACACAGAAATCCGGGTAAGGAATTCTGTTAACCCGAGAGAAGGTATTAGGCATTCCCGAGTTCCGTGGTTCTAACACGGTCGCTCAACTATTATAATTGGCCTATTATCTGATTTTAATACATATTTTAGCCTATGGTATATTTTAACTTATTAACCGCTTTTATTTAATTATTTTTTTAGGAAAGATTCAACGTCATCTAAAATGCGTCTTGAACCATGTCACATAAATGCACCCGCGGTCCACGACACATTTTATCTAACATTGTTGAGATTTAGATTCTGGTCACATAATGCACACTCGAGTTGGGATTTACGTATCATGACCACGCCACGGGAACCGTACCCGTGATCACGATAATTTATTTACGCGCCTAAAGCACTCTAACGGTGTTCATTATTCTTCCTAAATTTTGAGATCATCGTGAGGCTTAAGAGTTGCACATTCTTCTGACTTAGCACCACTCATGGCCTATTATTATTCCTTATCAAGAAAGAAACTACTTTAATTTTCATCTATCCAATTAAAGCATTTGTTCAAGAACCAAGACTAAATACATCACAATCGAAATAAAAAAATTAATTAAAACAATAAAAAACTAAGACATGCTACTCAAACAACGTAGAATCATGAATCAACCAACACGCGCGCCAAACTATCATACCAAAATGAAATGAGAATGAAAATTGAGAAATGAACCTTTTATTGATGTACAAAGTTAAAAATTGCAAATCAATCGGGCTAAACCAAGCAACAATCCTTGGACTGAAACACCAAAATTGCCAAACGGAACCTCGGCGAAAAGGAAAATATTGCTGGATACGTACCACTCCGTGTTTCGATTCAGATCCGTCGTCGGCACTGCTATTACATACAAATTTGCCATCCACAATTTCCAATTCAGCTAAAGGAAATCCGATAATCCTTTTAGCAAATTGGCATACTGAATATGAACCTCAATTGCCTTTAAAGAATCTTCACAGGAAGTAGATTTCACATTTCACAAGCTGACAGTGATTCGTCATCATTTATGCCAAAATGGCAATTTTCCCATGCGAAAACTTCCAAATTTGTAACCAATTTTTTGTCGAACGTAATGCGCAATGAGTTGATCACTACTCACTGATCAGTGAGCCAAAAGAATTTTTTTTTTCTAACTGGAAAATGGTTTTCTATGGGGAGAAGATCACAGAAGCAAAAACATTCACTTGGCTATATATATGTAAAAAAGGAAAACTACGTTGTAATGTACACTTGATTCATCACCAACCAATGACTTTGGTGATGTAATTTACAGTTGTAATTATACAAACTAATAAAAATAACCAATATCAAATTTGTGTATTCTGAACAACAGCTCATTAGCAACAATGGCATAACAAGTTCAGGAAAAAATTTATACCATTAGGCTTCGCATAAAAATAATTACTTAAACAGTATCCCAAGCAACAATTTTGTGTGAGTCAAACTATCGGTCTATAAAAGCAGATGTAAAAGAAAGAGAATAAGAATAATTGGTATAATAAAAGAGTGAGATAACAAAATAATTGCCTGCAATGATTTTCCTTTTTACAATGTTGAACACTTAGAATGAAGAAGATGAAGAAGTCAAATGGAGTTGTTCCCTTGGGTTCTGCGGTTCTTACTTTTTTTCTAGATCTAGGAATTGAAAAATTAAGGGTAGGGTTTTTATAATTGGGTATTTTATATAGAAGTGGGAAGGAATGATGACCATTGGATTAGAAGGAAATAGATGGCTATGATTAAATCTTGCACTTAAATGGGTTAATGGGTTGAGAAGAATAGGCTAAGGGTAATTGGGTTGGACCATGTCTTTTTGTATTTCAATTTTGGGCTAAGAAGACTCCAAAAATTATTATTTAAAACCATAGCTAAATTCCCTTAATATAAGATAACTATACTACATGATGCAAAAATAAATTCTAATTAACTAAACTAAACTATATTAAAACATGAAACTATTACATATTTTTTGTATTTTTCAATATTATATAAAGATAAAAATAAGGTACTATTTTTTTGTATTTTTTTTACTTTATGAAAGGTACATAAAATTAAAATATTTTTTTTGTAATTTACATTTTCTTGTAATAAAATAAAGTAAAGAGTAAAAATGAGTTGAAATAGCTATATTGGACCTAAATTAAATATTTACGTGCTAAAATTTGAAAATTCTTGGGGAGGGTCAAAAATTACATGTCTACAGCTGCCCCTCTTTGACTGGAAAGACGAAGTATTTTCAGACAAAGAACAACTAGACAGTTTTTTTTGACCCGACCCTTATTTGGAGAAACTAAAACTAAGAGAGAGAGAGGGGAATGTGACCGAGCCCTGGTATCTAAGCTGCCTACATATCCTTGGCTATAAAGGAATCAGGTCACGTGT
Organism: Nicotiana sylvestris; assembly: GCF_000393655.2. Lineage (NCBI taxonomy): Eukaryota > Viridiplantae > Streptophyta > Magnoliopsida > Solanales > Solanaceae > Nicotiana > Nicotiana sylvestris. The sequence goes on from NC_091065.1 coordinate 54,063,165, forward strand.
AGTTCAGAGGTGAGTGAGATGATGGAGTACTGAGGTGGAGAGCCGATCGAGGTGCCATTCCGCTGAGGTTCTGGTCCGCGGTCCCGTTATTAAATCAAAATCAAGAATAAAAAAAAAGACTAACTAAGCCTATCAGCTAGAGTTACAAGATTTCTATCTATGAGTCTTCTAAAGCTTGATCTCGAGTCTTGGTTGGTTCTTCAGGCGGACCCTGATCTGAATGTTGATGCTTGTTAGCCGCAGGTATTGGTTCAATCTTCTTCAGCTTTTCAAACCAAGACGGGACATGCAGAGCTTGTGACGTCAGCCCTGTCTTGAGCTGCTCACATCTTTCATTAACTTCTGCATTTGGATTCACTTCTTGTCTTTTTTTTTCTTTTTTTTTTTCTTTTTATTCTGGATTGTGACTAACTTCTATTAATCATCTTGGACTCCTGACTCGCATTCTTGACGCGAGCTTCTTTTGTTGCTGACCTGAATTGCATTCTGAATTGAATTCCCCCTTCTTCTTTTTTTCCAAGTGGGCGCCTGATTGCTGAACTTGAACCGTCTTCTCTTGTTACTTGACATTGTTTTCCCTTGCACCTTGAACCATTTTCCCTTGAAACTTGAACTGCCTTCCTTCGAAACTGCTTCCCCTTGAAACTTGAGTTGTCTTCCCTTGTTCTCCAGGTGGGCGCCTGATTACAACAAAACAAACAAAACAAAAGAAATTTTTTTCTGCCCCAGTTTGCACTAGGAAGATTTGTTAGTTGTTAGCAAAATTGTAAACCACTTGTACTATTGATGCAATGATGAGAGTAAACTAAAGAATAGACTAGGAAAACTATAAACTAAGCTTGACTAAAGTAAAGACTGACCCTATTCTCCAGGCGGGACCCCTGATTTCAAGAAAACTAAACATTGATAACTAAAGAAAACTAAAAATTGACCCTTTTTTTTCAAATCCATACTTCCATTTTTTCCCCAAAATATCCTAAGAGAAAATTCGTTAGACTAGGTTTTCTATATTAGGAGAAAGATTCATCAGAGTAAGACGTTAATCCTAGGAGAAAATTCATCAGACTAGGTCCTTTTTTTTTTTTTTTGGTATCGTAGGAGAAAGATTTATCCGACTAAGATTTCTATCCTAGGAGAAAGTTCATCAGACTAGGTATTCTATCTTAGGAGAAAAATTCATTAGACTAAGATTTTGATCCTAGGAGAAAGTTCATCAGACTAGGTCCTCTTTTTGTTATCTTAGGAGAAAGATTCATCAGACTAAGACGTTTATCCTAGGAGAAAATTCATCAGACTAGGTTTTGTATCTTAGGAGAAAAATTCATCAGACTAAGACATCTATCCTAGGAGAAAGTTCATCAGACTAGGTCATCTATCTTAGGAGAAAGATTCATCAGACTAAGATTTTGATCCCAGGAGAAAGTTCATCAGATTAGGTCTTTTATCTTAGGAGAAAGATTCATCAGACTAAGATTTTGATCCTAGGAGAAAATTCATCAGACTAGGTCTCCCTTTTTTGGTATCTTAGGAGAAAGATTCATCAAACTAAGATTTTTATCCTAGGAGAAAAAATGTGAAGATCAATGGCAAGATTTTATGCACAATAGCAAGAAAAATAAAGGCAAAGATTTGAGAAACTTCCCTTTGTCGGCTCTTCTCGTCTTTTCTCTTCTTCTTTTTTTGTTTTTTAATCACTTTCCTTGCACTGCTTTGTTCCTGTTTCACACAAAGAAAAATTGGTCAGTTTTGAAAATGGTGGTCAGTTTGTGGCCTTGAGTCTTGAGCAGCTTGGCTTTTGCTCGATCAGTTTGAGTCGGTCTCAAGAGACTTTTGCTCTGCATCAACCCTGATTGTTTTACACCCAGTACTATTTGTATTTGCAGCTCAAACAGCCTTATCCCAATTGGAGATCTTTGCTTAGGTGACCTTTTCCAATATCTTGAATGATTTCCTGCTTTTGAGCAATTTGTCTGTCAGAGAGAATTACCAGTTATCTTTGCTTGCGCCAAGTAGGCTGTGACAAGAGTTTTTATGAGGAGCCTTTGCATGAATCCTCAAGGCATGTTGGTAGTAATAACTGAGTGTGCTGGCCAAATTCACTTTATGCAACTAAAAAGCTGGTAGCAGATTTTGAAATCTTTTCTTGCTTGTTTTGAGAAGGGCTGACTCAAAGTGAAGGACACAATGATGCAAAGAAATAAGTATTAACAAGAAATGCCCCTGTCGGAAGGACAGAAGGAAGAGTTCTTTTTTCTTTTTCTTTTTCAATAACTAGCCTTAAAGATCATGACATGCATTTTGGACTTAATGACCGATCTACCAAACTAATCCAATCTTCCCTTTTACCATTCTTATGATCTTTGAAGTCGGGCTTGTTTATGCCAATTCTTCGCATCAGCTTCGCGACTCACTTTCGACAAGTAGTGCCCGAGGGGTTTTCACCAACAAGTCTCTCTCATTTATTCATCTCTGCTTACCGTCGCCTTACAGTGCCCGCGAGGGTTTTCACTAATAAGACTCTCTCATTTTTCTTTTTCTTTTTCTTTCCCTTTTTTTGTGAGCAACTCGACGATGTTCTACGTCGTGCGATAACTATTGCTTATTGCATGAGTCTCTTGGCATTCTTGAAGGCATATTGGGAGGTCTTTATTTGGAAGGTTTTTGGATAGGGTTGGAAAGAAAGGTCGGCATAAAGGCTAAAAATAAACTCAAAATGAGGGGTTGTAGACTTATAACTCTTGGAATCGACTCTTTCAAGAAAATAAAATAAAATCTCTGCCCCAGTTTCAGATGCTAGGGATTTTGGATTTTTCTATTTTTTCTATTTTTTTTCTTTTTCTTATAAATTCTTATTTGGTTGGACCGAACCGTCAGGCTGCCTACATATCCTTATTTTAAAGGAATTAGGTCTAACATAGTTCAAACATCTGACCTAAACTATTTTTCATCTTTCTTTCTGTTTTTTGTTTTCCTTTTTCCTTTTTTCCTTCTTTTTTTCTCTTTTTTTTTCTTTTTTTTTCTTTTTTTTGTTTGCCCTAGCTTGTATTTTTGAGGGCATGGACCTTTGACAATTCTTTTCTTCTTCTTCTTCTTTTTTCTGAATTTTCTAAGAATTGCCCCATTTTGTATTCTTGGCTCATGGATTTTTCTTTTTCTTTTTTTTTTGACTCTAAACTTGATTCCAAAAGAAGGTAGTCAAAGAAAATAACATAGGCTCAAAAGGGGTAGCGAAGGATATGAAGTGTTTGGATAGTAGAATGAGGGCCTCCCAACCTCAAGAATGTCAAACATGGTATCTTTTCACGATCACAGCATTGATGAACATGTCTGTCTTCTTGGTGTGCCATGGTCACAAGACATTTTTTCATCCCTTAGTGACAAACTTTCCAACAAACATCAATTGATTAAACATCCTCAGGCCCGATCTTCACAATGATTTGAAGGTGAATTTTACTCGACCTTAGTTCCAAAGTATTCCAACTCTTTATTCATCCTCAAAAGTATTTTTTTAGTTATCGAATTCCAGATTAAATCAGTTCCTAAGATCTGGCCAAAACTTCCGCATGCATGTCATGTCATTAGAACTAGTGAGAAAAGAACTAGGAACAGAATGACACAAAAGGACAAACTGTATTTTATTGAGTAAAGGATGAAAGAGTTTTACAACTAAACAAGCAACCTAAAATATGAGTTACAACCCTAAAATAACCCGAATAGTGAAAATAGCAACAGAATAGACAGACAAGACTCACACAAACAAAGTGGAGGGATAGAAGGGTTTGACTCAATAAAGCAAATAAAATCTGGATCACAACCCTGAAATAACCCAGATAATAGAAAAAACATCAAAACAAGCTACCAAGATTTCTTCCTAGTGCAGAGGGAATGACTTTTCAATTGTTAGGCTTGGCATTTAGCCACAAATTTGCTCATCAGAATTAGCAGAGCCTTCTCCAATTTCAACATCATTAACTTCAGTTAGCAAGCTCCCGAGAGGATTCTCATACTCCATGTCACCAAGCATCATCCCCACAAAGTGTGCATCATGATGTGCAGGTAAAGGATTCTGCGCAGTATTCTGGATGTCACTGCCTTGGATCACAATCAGGTTTTCCTGGATCATCCTTTCTATATCTCTTTTCAAATCCTGACAGCTTTCAACATTGTGCCCCTGGGCATTGGAATGGTATTCACACCTTTTAGAAGGGTCAAAGCTTCTTGCACGCGGGTCCACATGATTTGGAGGAATAGGTGCAATCCTGTCATAATGCTTTAATTTCTCAAACAAGCTTGCATAGGACTCTCCTATTGGTGTAAAATTATCTTTCAACTTTTGTTCCCCTCTACACCTCTGTCCTGGATGTGGGTTATAGGGTACCTGAAAATTTTGTGGAAGCTGGTAGAGCTTTTGTGATGCTCGTGTGTCACGACCCGGATTTTACACCCTCGAGAGCCGTGATAGCGCCTACTGGTGAAAGCTAGGCAAGCCAAATTATCCTAATTACTTAACATTTTCCAATTTAAACTATTATCAGTGATGAGTAGATATCATGCAAATAGCAAAAATAATTAAGCGGAAGACAAAATATGACAACTTATCTTAATACAAAACTGCGGAAGTCTAAATACAACTCTACCCAGAATTTGGTGTCACAGCTTCACAGACGGTCTAAGAATACTACATACAAAGTCTGAAAGATAAAATGAACACTATTTCTGAAATGAGTAAATGAAACAGGATAAAGGAAAAGATAGGAGGTGACGCCAAGGCCCGCGGACGTCTGCAAGACTACCTCATGTCGCCTGTGTAGGCTGAAAACAACACCCTCACTACGATCTAAGCACTACGATATCAGTATCTGCACACAGTTCAGAGTGTAGTATCAGCACAACCAACCCCATGTGCTGGTAAGTGCCTAGCCTAATCTCGGCGAAGTAGTGACGATGCTAAGACCAGACTACCAAATAAACCTGTGCAATATAGCATACAAAAATAATAGGAAGCATATAACAATGATGGAAGCAATGATCAACCTGTGATATAAATAGCATGCAACAAGAACACCATAAATGTTTCTCAACAAATAATAGATACAAGTGCAATCAATTTATCAAGTCCTTCAAATATAAATCTTTCGCCTATAAATCTTTCAAGTAATAATATCTAAGATAATATGCTTTAAAATGAATATATTTCGAAGATATTTCCTATAAATAAATATATTTCAAATAAGCATCTTTCAAATATAATTCTTTCGAGTAAAGGTCACTTTGTGACGCCTCATTCACTTAACATAAAGTAGATTACAACTTCCAACCCAATTAGGAAATAAACAAGAAAAGATGAAGTTATTTTTAGAAATAATTTGATAAAGAAGATACCCGTTTCAATTAAAGTACAATATCAAATGAATCATTACCTTTAATACGAGAAATCAATAAATCAAAACATAGTAGAAATTCCTTTTTAGGTAAAGTACAACCTCAAACGGTTTAAGGAAAATTTAGTTGAGAAATCAATTGAGTTAAAAATGTAACAATTGTTGAAAGTTGGAGTATTGACCAGAGAAAAAAGGGTAAAAACATAATATTAAGAGAATTATAAAGGAATCAAAATCCAACTACTAACAAGAATAAAGAAAACAAAGGCAGATTTCACTTTCTTTTCACATCTTGTTGCACGCGTGCAACCCGATCCCATTTCCTGTATCTCGTGGCAGGCGTGCCACCCGCTCCCATTTCATGTATCTCGTGGTAGGCGTACCACCCGCTCCCATTTCATTATATCTTGTGGTAGGCGTACCACCCGCTCCCATTTCATTATATCTTGTGGTAGACATACCACCCGCTCCCATTTCATTATATCTTGTGGTAGGCGTACCACCCACTCCCATTTTATTATATATTGTGGAAGGTGTACCACCCGCTCCCAGTTACAAGCCAGCAAAAATCACAAGGAATCCCGACAAGGAAAAAAAAGAGCAATATAATAACTTCCCGGCAAGGGAACAATGATATTTCAACAACATCCCAGCAAGGGAACAATGATATTTCAACAACATTCCAGCAATGGAACAATACTATCAAAACAAACATCCCGACAAGGGATCAATAATATCAAACAAACATCCCGGCAAGGGAACAATGGTGATAATAACATATGAAGCACAATAAACCACAACAGAGTCATAACAATTATAATACAAGACTCACGGGCATGCTTCAACGGAGTCATAACAATTATAATACAAGACTCACGGGCATGCTTGACACCAACGCATAGATACTCGTCACCATGCCTATACATCGTACTCCACAATTAACATGTAGCAAATAAGACACAACTCCTAATCCCTCAAGCTAAGGTTAGACCAAATACTTACCTCACTTTGCAACCAATTCAAAATTTCAACAAGCCTTTGCCTCGCGAATTCATGCCCAAAATTCTCAAATCTAGTCATAAACAATTCGATTCAGTCAATAAAAATTATAGGAGTTAATTCCATATGAAATTCTACATTTTCCATTAAAAATCCGAAATTGCACTAAAAATTCGTCCGTGGGTCCCACGTCTCGGAACCCGACAAAAATTTTGGAATATGAAACCTCATCCAACCACGAGTCCAACGATACCAATTTTACTAAAATCCGACATCAACTCGACCCTCAAATATTCAAATTAAACTAAGAGGGTTTTCAAGATTTTCCCAACTAAAATCACCAATTAAGTGCCAAAACTAGTAATAGATTCGGGTAATATAACCAAAATTATGTTAAGAACACTTACCCCATTGTTTTCTCTGAAAATATCCCGAAAATCGCCTCTCCCCGAGCTCCATTTTGCTAAAAATGGAAAATGGGATTTTCAGAAGTTACATTCTGTCCAGAATGTTTTCGGGGGGTACTGTTCACGCGTTTTTACTGTTCACGGGCTACTATTCATGGCTACTGTTCACGGGTACTATTCATGGGTACTGTTCACGGGGTGCTATTCATGGGTACTGTTTCTGCAATTTTTCTGAAAATTTCTGCAATTTTCCTAAGTCCGAAATCACTCCGAGACACCTCCGAAACACTCCCGAGCCCGCGGGGCTCCTAACCAAGCACATACACTAACTCAACAACATCCTACGAACTTAACCGTGCAATCAAATCGCCAAAATAACGTCATATACCACGAATTAAGCTTTAAAATCCAAGAATTCTTTCAAATTTCATAAAACATCAAATTTTCCATTTTTGAGTTCGAAACACGTCAAACGACGTCTGTTTTCAACCAAACTTTATAGAAAGTGCTTAAACCATATATAAGACCTGTACCGGGTGCCGGAACCAAAATACGGGCCTGATACCATCACTTTTTAATCAACTTTCATTTTCATTTTCCTTAAATATTTTCAGAAAACAATTTTACTCAAAAATTTATTTCTTGGGCCTGAGACCTCGAAATTCGATCTCGGGCATACGCCCAAATCCCATATTTTCCTACGGATCTCTCAAGATTGTCAAATCACGGGTCCGGGTCCGTTTACCTAAAATGATGACTGAAGACAACTCAATTGAGTTTTAAAGCTCTAGTTCACAATTTAATTTATTTTTCACATAAAAACCTTCCGAAAAATTATACGAACTGCGCACGCAAGTCGAGGAATTATTGATACCGCTTTTCAAGATCTTAAAAATACTGAGATGATTATTTAATTTAAAGATGACATTTTGGGTCATCACATTCTCCACCTCTTAAACAAACGTTCGTCCTCGAACGTACTAAGAATTATTTTCAAGTTACCAAATTGATAATTTTACTTTTACACAATTATTCGCGGTTGATCCCACATTATCGCATCCGACATAAGTTCGACAATACCATTTCAATTGAGATTATTTCCTTTATCCATATTTGTAAACTTTGAAACAAATTTCTTACACTCCAATCGTTTCTAGAAAGGTCCGATTTTCACGTCAACACACGATATTAGTCCCGACGGACTATAGCAACTCGTGCCTATGCACCCATCAAATATGAGGTATTACATTCTCCCCGACTTCGGGTCATTCATCCTTAAATGAGAAGTAGAGTCTGTCCTCCAACACATAATGTACTTATCTCTTTCTTTACACATTTCAATATCCCAAATATTTCTAACTCCCAAATTTTGCAGAAATTTCGGCAGAGTCTCCCCTATATGGGCCTATCCACCTGTTAGAGTAACACCAAAATAACTTCTAACAACATATCCACAACCCAACAATGTACCACAAAGTATATATTAATAACACTAATCTCGAATTACAAGCACGCCATTATCACAATGATATCTTGACATAAAACGCATCATATGTATGACCATAACCATATCTCTGGTCTTAATGGTTGTTCATAATAGATTACAACATCGCCAGTTAACCTCATGTTGACAAAATTTCGTTTCAAACCTCCGGTTTACTAACAACAAGGCATGGAGATCTTATAATTACTTACCTGAAGTAACGAGTCACAATTTAACGCCACCTAGGCTCTCACCTTTACAATACAATTTTGGCAAATTATGCACAGAAATATTCATACATGGATTTTCAAATAAGCCTAATAGGCATGACTCCCTACAAATGCTATAGCACAAATTTTAATTTCACATAAGGAGAATTTAAACACATAAAATTTTCACCACCAGGACCTCGTCTTTATATAACATCCACCGCAGCTTGTAGCCCGGTTTAAATATTTCATATCATATAAAAATGTGAGGATATCATCCTCAACTCTGAATCATAAGTATTTTGCACATTGTGCCAACTAAAATTTTCCATTTCCTTTCTTCCTTCTTTCAAATAATTTCGGTTAAACAAAATCACAACATACAATGATCCCTCTTACCGGTAGGGCATATAATTTACAATGGAAATCAATTATTTAGAAATTAAATCAAACTCATCGAATTGATTAACAAGAGTCACTTTTAGCCTCACAACTATTTTTATTGACCAACACATAATGATAGACATAGCTATCTCCATATAATCTCTCAACAGAAGTATTCACATATGTGGATTTAAGAATTACGAAGCTCACTCATAAGTGGAGCCCAATAGGAGAACTTTCCTCGATGTTCAAAACCGAATCAAGTTAAGGAAATTTTGACTTTATAATAATTCGAGACCGTACTTATAACAATACTGTCTGGTGTAGCAACCTCAGCCATACCATAGAAAATATATCAACAGACTGGGTCTCCACCTCTAGGAGTCTCACCTCCACCTCTAATATCCTGACCTCTACCTATGGTTGGTCATGTAAGTGGAGTAGTAACTGCAATGGGGCACGTAGCCTGAGTGCTTTGACGAAATATGTCTCTCCCAAGTCTAGGATAATTTCTCAAGATGTTCCTAGTATCACCATTTTCATAACAACCCATCCGCAGTTCGACTGCTCATACTAAGTCTGTACCGGATAACTTAAATAACCATTGCAGGAAATTTCATGCCACTGGTACATTAAAAGATGATTGCCCCACACGAGTGTTATGATTAACTTAAGCACTATGAGTATACTGAATATGTTTTCATGACCCCGCTGATACTGAAATGTAAAATTATTAAGGACGCGGGAATATCTCAAGTCTCATCATCATCCCATTCAAATCTCAGCTCTAGATCATATAGAAGTTTTAGAAAACCTTTCAGTACCATATAAATACATCTCAGGCCAAAATTGGTATAACACATGACCCCGCAATTTGATCGTTGATAGTGGACTCCCCTCACTTGGCACGAAGCCATAGGTTACAATATTCGATAATCCATAATATTTGACCTTCACAACTAGAATAAATCAACCAGACATCAAGGTGCGTTGAACCCCAACATGATTCATTAAGTGATCTCTTGATACATCTACATCTTCCGTCGGAGCCACAACTGGTCTAGTAAATACATTATCTTTCCACTACCTCTACTTGTCATCTGAAACACAGCAAAATCAACCCCATCGCTTTCGACTATTCTCACATTCTGCAATATTTCATAGCAGCGGTCAAGATAATCCCGTGGGTCCTCAAAAGATGCACCGCTGAAAGTGGTAGCGAAAAGTTTGGTGAAACCTATCCAACCTCCACAAAGTCTCCAAAGACGTAGTTGATCTATCCGGTCTATGCTGTTGTTCAGCTGAAGAAGCGGTACGTGACTTTGCCATTCGTGAGAGGACAAGAGTAGAGGTTTCAATTTAGCAATGAGAGAACAAAATCGCACGACAGAGAAGAATGCGAGCGAAACTTTTCCTAACTCTATAGCCTCTGGGGGATAAATACAGACATCTCCGTACCGATCCCGCAGACTCTACTAAGCTTGTCTGTGAATTGTGAGACCTATGTAACCTAGAGCTCTGATACCAACTTGTCACGACCCGGATTTCACATCCTCGAGAGCCGTGATGGCACCTACTGGTGAAAGCTAGGCAAGCCAAATTATCCTAATTACTTAATCTTTTCCAATTTAAACTATTATCATTGATGAGTAGATATCATGCAAATAACGAAAATAATTAAGCGGAAGACAGAATCTGACAACTTATCTTAGTACAAAATTGCAGAAGTCTAAATACAACTCTACCCATAATTTGGTGTCACAGCTTCACAGACGGTCTAAGAATACTACATACAAAGTCTGAAAGATAAAATGAACACTGTTTCTGAAATGAGTAAAGGAAACAGGATAAAGGAAAAGATAGGAGGTGACGCCAAGGCCCGCGGACGTCTGCAAGACTACCTCGTGTCGCCTGTGTAAGCTGAAGACAACACCCTCACTATGGTCCAAGCACTCTGATATCAGTATCTGCACATAGTGCAGAGTGTAGTGTCAGCACAACCAACCTCATGTGCTGGTAAGTGCCTAGCCTAACCTCGGCGAAGTAGTGACGAGGCTAGGACCAGACTACCAAATAAACCTGTGCAATATAGCATACAAAAATAATAGGAAGCATATAACAATGATGGCAACAATGATCAACCAGTGATATAAATAGCATGCAACAAGAACACCATAAATGTTTCTCAACAAATAATAGATTCAAGTGCAATCAATTTATCAAGTCCTTCAAATATAAATCTTTCGCCTATAAATCCTTCAAGTAATAATCTCTAAGATAATATGCTTTTCAATGAATATATTTCGAATATATTTCCTTTAAATAAATATCTTTCAAATAAGCATCTTTCGAATATAATTCTTTCGAGTAAAGGTCACTTTGTGACGCCTCATTCACTTAACATAAAGTAGATTACAACTTTCAACCCAATTAGGAAATAAACAAGAAAAGATGAAGTTATTTTTAGAAATAATTTGAAAAAGAAGATACCCTTTTCAATTAAAGTACAATATCAAATGAATCATTACCTTTAATACGAGAAATCAATAAATCAAAACATAGTATAAATTCCTTTTTAGGTAAAGTACAACCTTAAATGGTTTAAGAAAAATTTAGTTGAGAAATCGATTGAGTTAAAAATGTAACAATTGTTGAAATTTGGAGTATTGACCATAGAAAAAAGGGTAAAAACAGAATATCAAGAGAATCATAAATGAATCAAAATCCAACCACTAACAAGAATAAAGAAAACAAAGACAGATTTCACTCTCTTTTCACATCTTGTTGCAGGCGGGCAACCCGATCCCATTTCCTGTATCTCGTGGCAGGCGTGCCACCCGCTCCCATTTCATGTATCTCGTGGTAGGCGTACCACCCGCTCCCATTTCATTATATCTTGTGGTAGGCATACCACCCGCTCCCATTTCATTATATCTTGTGGTAGGCGTACCACCCGCTCCCATTTCATTATATCTTGTGGTAGGCGTACCATCCGCTCCCATTTCAAGCCAACGATAATCACAAGGAATCCCGGCAAGGAAAAAAAAGAGCAATATAACAACTTCCCGGCAAGGGAACAATGATATTTCAACAACATCCCAGCAATGGAACAATACTATCAAAACAAACATCCCGACAAGGGATCAATAATATCAAACAAACATCCCGGCAAGGGAACAATGGTGATAATAACATATGAAGCACAATAAACCACAACGGAGTCATAACAATTATAATACAAGACTCACGGGCATGCTTCAACGGAGTCATAACAATTATAATACTCACGGGCATGCTTGACACCAACGCATAGATACTCGTCACCATGCCTATACATCGTACTCCACAATTAACATGTAGCAAATAAGACACAACTCCTAATCCCTCAAGCTAAGGTTAGACCAAACACTTACCTCGCTTTGCAACCAATTCAAAATTTCAACAAGTCTTTGCCTCGCGAATTCGTGCCCAAAATTCTCAAATCTAATCATAAACAATTCGATTCAGTCAATAAAAATTATAAGAATTAATTCCATGTGAAATTCTACATTTTCCATTAAAAATCCGAAATTGCACTAAAAATTCGTCCGTGGGGCCCACGTCTCGGAACCCGACAAAAATTTCGGAATATGAAACCTCATCCAACCACGAGTCCAACGATACCAATTTTACTAAAATCCGACATCAACTCGACCCTCAAATATTCAAATTAAACTAAGAGGGTTTTCAAGATTTTCCCAACTAAAATCACCAATTAAGTGCCAAAACTAGTAATAGATTCGGGTAATCTAACCAAAATTAAGTTAAGAACACTTACCCCATTGTTTTCTCTGAAAATATCCCGAAAATCGCCTCTCCCCGAGCTCCATTTTGCTAAAAATGGAAATGGGACGAAGTCCCATTTTCAGAAGTTACATTCTGTCCAGAATGTTTTCGGGGGTACTGTTCACGCGTTTTTACTGTTCACATGCTACTATTCATGGCTACTGTTCACGGGGTACTATTCATGGGTACTGTTCACGGGGTGCTATTCATGGGTACTGTTTCTGCAATTTTTCTGAAAATTTCTGCAATTTTCCTAAGTCCGAAATCACTCCGAGACACCTCCGAAACACTCTCGAGCCCTCGGGGCTCCTAACCAAGCACATACACTAACTCAACAACATCCTACGAACTTAACCGTGCGATCAAATCGCCAAAATAACGTCATATACCACGAATTAAGCTTTAAAATCCAAGAATTCTTTTAAATTTCATAAAATATCAAAATTTCTATTTTTGAGTTCGAAACACGTCAAACGACGTCTGTTTTCAACCAAACTTTACAGAAAGTGCTTAAACCATATATAAGACCTGTACCGGGTGCCGGAACCAAAATACGGGCCCGATACCATCACTTTTTAATCAAATTTTATTTTCATTTTCCTTAAATATTTTCAGAAAACAATTTTACTCAAAAATTTATTTCTTGGGCCTGGGACCTCGAAATTCGATTCCGGGCATACGCCCAAGTCCCATATTTTTCTACGGATCTCTCAAGATTGTCAAATCACGGGTCCGGGCCCGTTTACCCAAAATGATGACCGAAGACAACTCAATTGAGTTTTAAAGTTCTAGTTCACAATTTAATTTATTTTTCACATAAAAACCTTCCGAAAAATTATACGAACTGCGCACGCAAGTCGAGGAATTATTGATACCGCTTTTTAAGATCTTAAAAATACCGAGATGATTATTTAATTTAAAGATGACATTTTGGGGCATCACATTCTCCACCTCTAAAACAAACGTTCGTCCTCGAACGTACTAAGAATTATTTTCAAGTTACCAAATTGATAATTTTACTTTTACACAATTATTCGCGGTTGATCCCACATTATCGCATCCGACATAAGTTCGACAATACCATTTCAATTGAGATTATTTCATTTATCCATATTTGTAAACTTTGAAACAAATTTCTTACACTCCAATCGTTTCCAGAAAGGTCCGATTTTCACGTCAACACACGATATTAGTCCCGACGGGCTATAGCAACTCGTGCCTATGCACCCATCAAATACAGGGTATTACATTCTCCCCGACTTGGGGTCATTCATCCTCAAATGAGAAGTAGAGTCTGTCCTCCAACACATAATGTACTTATCTCTTTCTTTGCACATTTCAATATCCCAAATATTTCTAACTCCCAAATTTTGCAGAAATTTCGGCAGAGTCTCCCCTGTAATTGGGCCTATTCACATGTTAGAGTAACACCAAAATAACTCCTAACAATCTGTCCAGAATGTTTTCGGGGGGTACTGTTCATGCGCTTTTACTGTTCACGGGCTACTATTTATGGCTACTGTTCACGGGGTACTATTCATGGGTACTGTTCACGGGGTGCTGTTCACGGGTACTGTTTCTGCAATTTTTCTGAAAATTTCTGCAATTTTCCTATGTCCGAAATCACTCAGAGACACCTCCGAAACACTCCCGAGCCCTCGGGGCTCCTAACCAAGCACATACACTAACTCAACAACATCCTACGAACTTAACCGTGCGATCAAATCGCCAAAATAACGTCATATACCACGAATTAAGCTTTAAAATCCAAGAATTCTTTCAAATTTCATAAAACATAAAATTTTCCATTTTTGAGTTCGAAACACGTCAAACGACATCCGTTTTCAACCAAACTTTACAGAAAGTGATTAAACCATATATAAGATCTGTACCGGGTGTCGGAACCAAAATACGGGCCCGATACCATCACTTTCTAATCAAATTTCATTTCCATTTTCCTTAAATATTTTCATAAAACAATTTTACTCAAAAATTCATTTCTCGGGCCTGAGACCTCGGAATTCGATTCCGGGCATACGCCCAAGTCCCATATTTTCCTACGGATCTCCCAGGACTGTCAAATCATGGGTCCGGGTCCGTTTACCCAAAATATTGACCAAAGACAACTCAATTGAGTTTTAAAGCTCTAGTTCACAATTTAATTCATTTTTCGCCTATTAACCTTCCAAAAAATTAGGGGTGTGCATTCGAATCGGTTTATCGATAAATCGAATCGATTATTTGTTATCGGTTTATCGATTTCGATTTTTCGGTTTATCGATTTCGATTTCGATTTCAAAATTTTCCTTATCGATTTATCGATTTCGATTTCGATTTTGTCCTCTTCGATTATCGGTTTATCGATAAACCGATAAGCTACAGTAAATTGTTTTTAATTTTTTTTAATTTTTTTTAATTTTTTTACCCTTATTCTATAATATCATTTCCTTTACCCTAAGTCTCTAACCCTATTATTTCCTCTACCACATTTAAGGAATGATCATATTTAAAGCTCAAGGGAATGAACTTCAAATTAATGGAAAACAGAATTAGCCGTGATAATGTATTTTGATTTTTTATTTGTTTATACCGTTGGAGTGTTGGTGACATACATTTGATCCCTTACTTTAATTTCGTTGCATGTGCTTGTTGACACAATTTTTATGTTATAAATGGTGCTCTTCTTATTTTAGCTTCCTTTTGTCCATATTAGTTAGGTGTGTTTGCAGCGATATACTTTCCATGGAATCCCGTAAATTTTCTTATTGGTGTAATCGATAACCGAATCGATAAGCCCCAAAAATCGATAAATCGAAATCGAAAAAATCGAAACCTTATTGAAACGATAACGATATGCATATGTACAAATCGATAATCGATAAGTAATTATCGATAAGGGTCAAAATCGAATCGATAAATCGAATGCACACCCCTACAAAAAATTATAGGAACTGCGCACGCAAGTCGAGGAATTATTGATACCGCTTTTCAAGATCTTAAAAATACCGAGATGATTATATTGAAAGATGACATTTTGGGTCATCACATCGTGCTCGCCTTCTGGGGTGTTTTGATGGCTGGACAACATACTGATATGGACCAACAGAGTATTGTGGGTTCTGAGGTGGATAACAATGCTCAGGGGAGTCATGAGAAACCTGATGAGGCTAGGCATACCTTCAAGGTGTTTTCCTGGGACCTCTTCTCGAACCTGTTGTCATCATGATTTCTTCATCCTTCTCAATCGTGCCACTGAAATTATCAGATTCAACATGGACAGCCTGAGTTGCGGCTTTAAGAACTGCTTGACTTATAATTTTTCCTGTCTTAAGACCAGTCTCTACCATTTCTCCCATTTTGATTGCTTCCGAGAAGGATTTGCCCACTACGGACATCATGTTTTGAAAATAATCTGGCTCTTGAGCGTGAAGGAAGACATTGATTAGCTCGTGGTCGTCCATAGGTGGCTTAACTCTAGCTGCTTGCTCTCTCCATTTATGGCATATTCCCTGAAACTTTCAATTGGTTTCTTCTTCAGGTTTGAAAGGGAAATGCAGCCTGGGGCAATGTCGATGTTGTATTGGAACTGTTTGACAAAAGCCTGTGCCATGTCATCCCAGACATACCAGTGAGACGTGTCTTGATCCATAAACCATTCAGAGGCTACTTAAGTAAGGCTTTCCCCAAAATAAGCCATCAACAATTCTTCATTTCTTCCCGAACCTCTAAGTTGATTGCAATACCTTTTCAGGTGGGCTATGGGATCTCCATGTCCATCATACTTTTCAAATTTGGGAGTCTTGAAACCAGGCGGCAAGTGGACATCAGGGAAAATACATAGATCTTTGAAGGCAACACTCTTTTGACCTGCCAACTCTAGCATGTTTTTCAACCGTTGTTCTAAGCTTTTCACTCTTTGGGTCATTTCTTCCTGTACCATCTTTCGGGCAGGCTTTTCAATGTTTGCAGGAAGATCAAACGAGTACGAGTGGTACTCAGGAGAGTGGTACTGCTCTTGCTGGGTATCAAATTGTGACTCGTGACAAGGTTGTCTTTGGCCATTGGCCCATGCTTTGCACATTTTGGTCATTTGTTGTTTCAGTATTCTATTTTTCTCAACCACAGTAGACTCTTGTTGAACCCTCTGACCCTAAGTCTCTTGAGCACTTGTAACAGCTTCGATGTCAGTTATCATTTTTCCTTGGATCTTGTGCTGTCCGCTTACCACAAATCGAATGTCACACCTCCTTTTTCGCCCGCGCCCCCGCGAAGGGGCGCGGAAGGGAGTTTTTTCCAATTAAAGGACAATCGAAAAGGGATTTATTTATTTATTTCAGAGTCGCCACTTGGGAGATTTATGGTGTCCCAAGTCACCGGTGAATCCCGAATCGAGGAAAAGAATGACTCTGTTTAACAGTCTGCACACCAGAAATCTGGATAAGGAATTCTGTTAACCCGGGAGAAGGTGTTAGGCATTTCCGAGTTCCATGGTTCTAGCACGGTCGCTCAACTATCATATTCGGCTTGATTATCTGACATAATACATGTTGAACTTATGTGCGAATTTTAACTCTTAACCGCTTTTATCATTATTATTATTTTTTATCGAGAATTAAACCTCGTGAAAATATATCTCGAACCACGTCACAGTCAATGTACCCGTGGTCGTCGACACACTTCGACTCCGTTGAGATTTGGATTTGGGTCACATAAATGTTCACCCGAGTTTAGGAAAATAACATTATCAAATACGCGCCTAAAGACTAACGCGTTATTATTTTTTAGGGTAGGGCCATGAAATTGGCTAAACGGCCCGTCCCTAAATCTAAGTATTTTAAAACAAATAATTATTGAGGGCCCCGCAATTTTGTATTTATTTTGGCGAAGCACGCCTCATTTATTTTAAGGATATCCTAAAGTGACTACATTTCTATTAAATTCTTCTCTAAAATAAAAGAGAAAAAATCATAATTAATTACATGCTTAAAAAAACGTAACATATTAAATGCTAGATTAAGACAAATATTAACGGAAAGGAATATTACTAAAATTAAAATTATAAATAAAATACGGAATCGACAAATAATATATTCAAAAGAAACTAATTATCCTATAACTAGATTAAACTCGCATTGTTAGATGACTTGAACCGTTGGAATTAATTATTTACAACTATTTGAAACTAGAATCAATCTTAATTACTAATGCATATTCGAAAGTTTATTAAATTTAAACATTAACTCGTCTTGTTTGAACTCAAATCATGCCATAATGCCTAATTCGCGAAATTAATTTAAATTCATGCTTTAACTAAATTTAGCTACATGTTCACGATTAACCTAATGTTGACAATATTAAAACCTTCATAGCTAGTGAACTTAATCAGTTTTGCCAAGCCGATTCACTAAAAACCAACTTATGTTATTTTCCTCTTATTCCAATTATTAAACAGTTTGACAATAATGAGCATGCTTAAATATATACTACCTAATAATCAAGTTAAAGCAAAGTATTATTTAATACATCACTACAAGATGCCTAGTTATGCAAAGCGACATAAATTTACAGAATAATAATACATGAAATAGCCTAAATACAATTAGTAAAAGAAACAAATAAAAAGCTAAATTAAAACTTCAAAGTTCCATTCTTCATATGTATTCATGCTTTCACATTTCAACTTACAATATGCCAAAGTTACAGTTGTGTACCTGGTATTGCCAATACAAGAAGAAGAAGGTCAGGAAAGTAGTATGTAACACAGCAACAATAACAATAACCAGCAACAACCAGCAACGAGAAACTAGTGAAAGATTTTAAAATCACAATACAAATCTAGCAATAACCAGTGAAGTAGTAGCAAATAACCAACCAAACTCAAGGAATAAATCGCATGAAAATCCAGAAACACCAACAATAATCAACGGGCAAAAACAAAGTGAACCCTTTTTTAGATTGAAAGACCAGTTAATGTTTAACCCTTAATTCTCTCTTAATGTTCAGAAAATTCTTTCTTTTGAACTCTCGTCGAATTCGAAAAATCCCTTCAATATTTCCGAAATTCTTTTCTTTAATATTCAGGAAAACCTTTTTTTTCTTTGTGTCTAGCCCCCGAGATTTTTTTAAAAGTCTCCACAATTCTGCCCAAACTCCCCTTATTTATGTCCAAAAATAGACCACTTTAAACAATTAAACAATAACGAAGAGGTCCCATCTTCTTGAGCCCCGTAATCCCACTACTACATGTCTTGTCCCCCACTTTTATTAAACAAATGTATTATTCCCCACTAACATATGTCTTGTCCCCCACTATATTATTTTAATACCTTATTTTAATATTATTAGCTTAGTGGACAGAGCACTCAAAATAAACAATTGTCCAAGATTTTCAATTCCAAAAATACCCCTCTGAAATTACTGTAATTACCATTTTACCCCTGAAAATACTGCAATTTACCATTCTACCCCATCAGCTATAACCAATTCACCTAATCAATCTAACCAAAATACAGCAGCTATAACCAATTCCTAATCAAATTTCATCAACAAATTTAGGCTAGAAACTCAATATTTTTGACTGAACAATATTTTTAACAACAAACATACTTTCAGATTCAATAACAGTAACAAATTGAACATAACAAACAAGTAGATTCAAATCACTAAACTCAATAATCAATTGAACTTTAAATTAAATCTAACAACATGATTAAACTAAACACTTCTATATTAAAACTAAACAAGAACATAAAACAAACTGAAGAAATAATCAAGAAATGATAACAACGAACAAGAAAAGAATCAAACATATACTGATTTTAAATCCGAGAATATCAAACAAAATATGGATAGAAATGAAACTTAAACCAACTGACCGGAAATGACCAACGACGAACTCGAACGGAAATGGCAAACTCAAACCAAGACTGCCAACGACCTAACGGATCTCGACTTCAACGAAAACCCACCTTCTCTTTTAACCTTGACGAACTCAGACTGGACCTCACCGAACGACGAAGAACAACGAACTCAAACAAAAACCAAACGAGACCTTGACAGAACTTTGCCGGACTTTAACCGGACTGCTTTATTTTTCCTCTGTGCATGTGCGTGTCATCGTGGAAGCAGCAGGGTGGGTTCTTGAGTGTTCTTTTGCTGGAGGTCGATGAGGCAGTGGCCATGGTGAAGAAGAAGAAGCAGCAACGTTTGGTTGGAGCTCGTCGAAGAAGAAGAAGGAGCAACAGCCATGGGAGGGCAGCTATGGGAGCTGGACGTAGCAGAAGCGATGGTGTTATGGTTGTTTGGACGTGAGGCTGTGCGTTTGTGTGTGTGTTGAGGTGAAGCAGCAGCAGTGGCTGTTGGAGCTCGATGGGAGAGGGCAGCTATGGTTGTTTGGACGTTGGGTTTCAATGGCAGATTGGGGGGGTCGTTGGTGGCGATGGACTAGTTCGTTTGGTTGAGGGTTGGAGTGGCTATGGTGTTTTAGAGGTATGGTTTGGTTGGAAAAGAGCAGGGGTCGTTCAGTTGCTGGGCTGCTGGTCGCGGATGGTGCGGGCAGCCATGAGAGGTGGGGTTTGGGGAAGAAGATGATGCAGCAAGGGGGGCGGGTGTTTTTTCTTTTTAGGGTTTTGGGGTTGGGAAAAATGAAAAATGAAGATGGGGGGTTGGGATTAGTTTGGGTTATGGGGCGGAATGGGTCGGGTCGACCCAGTGGGGTTATTTGGTTTGGGCCATGGTTGATTTAAATTAGAAGCTGACCTAATCCGATTTTCTTCCTCTTTTATTGCTTCTTTTCTTTTACTTTCTAAAACTAAAATTCTAAATTAAGTTACAAACTAAATTAACATATTAAAAATACTAATTAATTCCTAGCAATAATTATCATATAAAATGAAATGACAATAAAATACAATCACACAATTTGGACATTAAAAGCTAAAAATGCAAAAGATGCCTATTTTTGTAATTTTTATTCTTGTAAAACAAACTTAATTACTCATAATTGCAAACTTAAATCCTAAATGCAAATGCGACATATTTTTGTATTTTTTATTAATTTAGCAAATAAACATGCACAAACAAATGCAAACAATACAAGAAAAATAACACAAAATTCACAACAATTGCAAACAAACAAAAAATTGTTTTATTTTTGGAATTTTTGGGAGTAATTCTCATATAGGGCAAAAATCACGTGCTTACAGCTGCCCCTCTTTGCCAAAAACACAAAGAGTTTTCGTGCAAAGATAAAGTGAGCGATTTTTGCCCATCCGAGTACTCCGTGTGAAGTATTTTTTGAAAAAGATTTAACCGAACCTTTGCTTCAAAGGTTTCCTACATATCCCTGGCTAGAAGGGAATCAAGTTAATGTAGTTCGGGAAGTTTTGGTAGCTGGGACTACCATGGGACTGCAATGTTACTGCTGTTGCATGCTGTTATTACTGCTTGCCGACCACCTTATTACACCATGCTGAAAGAAAACAAGAAGCTAGACTAAACTATAGTCTATGAATTACAAAATCATATCTAGATCTTCAGCCATGCTCTTGTGTCTTTTGTTGCTTTGATGTCTCGGTGACTCCTCTGGTATTTCTTGTCTTGTATTTTCCCTTGACTGCCGACCTCGAACTGCTTATTTCCTTTTCGGGAGCTTCGCATTATTTTTCCATCGAGTCTTGGACTTCCTTCCTCTACTGGGGATTCTTGTTGTTTCCTGCTGGGGATTTCGGCAGTATTTCTCTGCTTTACTGACTTGAAATGTATTCCTCTATTATATGGGCGAGCTCCCAACTTCAAAACTTGAAATTTAAAGACTGAAATGTATTCCTCTGTTATTTGGGCGGGCTCCCAACTTCAAAACTGGAAATGTAAAGACTGAAATGTATTCCTCTGTTATATGGGCGGGCTCCCAACTTCTTCAACTTTGAAAAATAAATCGCCATTCTGTTCTTCAGGGGGGGCTCCTAACCTCAATAACAACTTCAAAAATAAATCGCCATTCCTTTCTTCAGGCGGGCGAGATTTCAACAACTTCAAAAAATAAATCGCCATTCTGTTCTTCAGGGGGAGCTCCTGACCTCGACAACTTCAAAAAAAAATAAATCGCCATTCTGTTCTTCAGGGGGGGCTCCTGACCTCAACAACAACTGAACATTGATAATCTTAAGAAAACTAAAAAAAAATGACTCCTTTTTTTTCAAATTATCTTAGGAGAAAATTCATCAGACTAGGTTTTCTATCTTAGGAGAAAAATTCATCAGACTAAGATGTTGATCCTAGGAAAAAATTCATCAAACTAAGATTTTGTTATATTATCTTGGGAAAAAAATTCTATCGGACCAAGATTTTGACTCTAGGAGATAAATCGTCAAACTAGGTCCATTTTGTTGTGATCTCAGGAGAAAGATTTATCGGACTAAGATTTGATATCTTAGGAGAAAATTTCATCGGACTAAGATTTGATATCTTATCTTGGGAGAAAAAAATTCCATCGGACCAAGATTTTGACTCTAGGAGATAAATCGTCAAACTAGGTCCATTTTGTTGTGATCTTAGGAGAAAGATTCATCGGACTAAGATTTGATATCTTAGGAGAAAATTTCATCGGACTAAGTTTTCTATCTTAGGAGAAAAATTCATCGGACTAAGATTTGATATCTTAGGAGAAAATTTCATCGGACTAAGTTTTCTATCTTAGGAGAAAAATTCATCAGGCTAAGATTTGATATCTTAGGAGAAAATTTCATCGGACTAAGATTTGATATCTTATCTTGGGAGAAAACAAAAATTCCATCGGACCAAGATTTTGACTCTAGGAGATAAATCATCAAACTAGGTCTATTTTGTTGTGATCTTAGGAGAAAGATTCATCGGACTAAGATTTGATATCTTAGGTGAAAATTTCATCGGACTAAGTTTTCTATCTTAGGAGAAAAATTCATCGGACTAAGATTGTATCGGGAGGGAAATCCATCAGACTAGGACTTTTTATCCTAGGAGGAAAATGTAAAGATCAAAGATTTGAGAAACTTACCTTTGTAATTTCTTCTTTTCTTTTCTTTTTCCCTTGCGCTGCTTTGTTCCTGTTTCAAATCTCAAGCAAAGAAAAATTTATCAGTTTTAAAATGGTGGCCGATTTGTGGCCTTGCTGGGGATTGCTTCCTCCTTTAAAAGCTCGTGTTGTCTTCCCACAAGACTGCTGGGGATAATGTTGTTGGGGAATTACTTACCTACCTGCTGGGGATAATACCACTGGGGGCGTCTCCTTTCTTCCCCTCCTAAATTTTTTTTCTCTCAAAACTGCTGGGGATAAAAGTGTTATCATCTTGGGATAACGTTGTTGAGGATAACGCTGCTGGGGAATTTTATTCCTTCAAATCAGTGCTTCATTCTTCTGGAAGCTGCTGGGGATGATAATGACTTTCGCTTTTTCTAAACACCAGTTTCATCTCTTTGGTTCTGTCCGCTGGGGATACAACTCCTTTCATTAAAACTCATTATTTTCTTTCTTTCAACACTGCTGGGGATAACACTGGTTCAAAACCCACTTCCCTTAAGACTGGTGTTATCTTTCTTCTTCCCCATGTGGATACCTGACTTCCAGAAAATTTTCAAAATGAAAAGAAAATTTTCTGCCCCAGTTTGATAATCTTCTTTATGGCATGCCTTTCCGCCATCAATGCCATTTCCTTTAAGATTCGACTGAGGTGGTTGGTTGTGATACTCCTACTGGGGATGGCTTTTCCCTTTCTCCTTCCCTGCTCTGCGTTCCATTACACTATCAAAACTTGCTGGGGATGATATTATTTGATGGGGATGATATTCCTTTCTGCTGGGGATATCCCTCTTCTTTTGTGGCATAGCTCGGAAACTGGCATTTCCCCGACCTTTTAGTCTCATATGAATTTCCCAAATCATGCTCATTGCTCTCCACGTTATTCTTTCTTGATTTGTCCACGGGCCTTGGCCTTGAGGTTTATAATCTTTGATTTCAGCGAGGATATCCCTCTTGACACTCGTCAATCCTTTTGTCAATTCCCTCTTGCTGGGGATATCTTTCTTGATACTAGCCTCGCGCTTGTTACTTGCTGACTATACCACTTGGATGTTCTAGTCAGATATCGTCTTGCATAATTGGAAAGCTGATGGCAGATTTTGAAGTCATTTCTCACTTGTTTTGACCAAACAGACTCTACTGGGGGATTTTTCTATGAAAGGAGAAAGATAAAAAGGAACAGAATAAAAAACAAAGGAAAAAGATGACTCTCTAACGAGGAAACTATAAAATAAAAACCTATCAAATGCGGATACCAACTCTAATGGTCATGACATGCACATATGGCCTATCCTCCATCGTTAATCGCCTTTCACAACTTTCGTCTGGTGATTTCCATATGATTCTCAATCTTTATTCGACTTGTAGTGCCCGGAGGGTTTTCACTGCCAAGCCTCTCTCATTTTGGTTTTCTCTCAGCTTTCATCGCCTTATGGTGCCCGTGAAGATTTTTACCGATAAGACTCTCTCATTTGTATCACTTTCCATCTAGGGATTGGGGTGTTACCGCTAGACTCCCTCATTTTTCTTTTCTGCTGGAGATCAGAGTCTTTTCTGCTAGAGATCAGAGTGTTCACCGGTAAGACTCTCTCATTTTTCTAACTTGGCATTTTTTGAAGACTGATCAGAAGGTCTTTCTTTGGACTGTAATGTAGGATTTTGGATAGGCTAAAAAAAGGTTTTTTAAAGGCTCAAAACAAATCGATTTGGGTTCAAAATTTACAACCTTCGGAATAGGATTTCTTTACATCAAGCACAACTTCTGCCCCAGTTTCTTGCTTGGGGATTTTTATTTTTTGTTACACTATGTTACACTATGCACACTATGACCGAGCCGTGAAGCGCCTACGTATCCTCTTTGAGGAATCAGGTCAAACGTAGTTCCCAATTCCTTTTTTTCATTTACTTATCATTTTCTTTTCTTTTCTTTCTCTTTCTCATTTCTCCTTTCTCTTTTGTCGTTTTGTTGTTTCTGTTGTTTTCTTTTCCTTTTTTTTTCTTTTTCTTTTCTTTATCTTCCATGCTTGTGTTTTCTAGTCGTTGCTACTGATTCCGAAAGAGGGGTACGAAAGAAAACCAATAAGGCTCAAAAGGGTTAACGAAGGATAAAGTGTTTAGATAGCAGAATAAAATGTCTTCGTCATTCCAATCTTCAAAACATGCCAAGTGCAAACAACACAATTAAACAAAGATTTGTCGCCTCTTTTGATGGTGCTGGACTTGACAATTATATTCACACATTTGCTTTTTCATTTGTCACTTCTAAAGCACCGTTGGGAAACACTCTCACTCTCATTATCATGAACGACCCTCATGTCAATTTGGCGAATCTTGCCTTTAACGGTTTTCTTTATGTTTTACTTGCCCCAGTTCCACATGGCTAGAGCTCCGAATAATCTCAAACCATCCTTATTTCCTTCAAATGTTCCGATCACCTCTCAATGGTTTTATGATTAACTTTTAAGATTAGGCCCAAACTGTGTGCGCATGTCATGTCACTAGAATCAGCGCTGAACAAAATGATAAAAGAACTAGACAAAAAGATGTCTGGAAATAATAAAAGACCGGATTTTGCATTATAGTAACGGTGAAATGGTTTGAATAACAAAACAAACAAAAAAAAACCAGAATAAAATCCCGAAACAAACCTGGACAAAAATAAACAAACCGCTATGACAAAAATGGAAAGATAAGAAAGTTTGACACACAAAAATATCCGGATTACAACCCTAAGAATAATCCGGACAATAGAAATGACAACAAAATAAGCCACCAAAAGCTTCTCTCTTGCTAACCAAGGAACGAAGCGTCCTCCCCCTTATCAAACTTGACATCTTAGCGACTAAGCTTCGCATCAATATTGCCAAGACCATTACCAACTTCAATATCATCAACCTCAGTCAACAAGTTCCCAATAGGATTCGAGTGCTCCTTGTCATCAGGCCTCATCTCCACAAAGTGTGCATCATGATGTGCAGGTAAAGGATTCTGCGCGATATTCTGGGTGTCACTATCTTGGATCACAATCAGATTTTCCTGGATCATCCTTTCTATTTCTCTTTTCAAATCCCGACAGCTTTCAACATTGTGCCCCTGGGCATTGGAATAGTACTCACACCTTTTAGAAGGGTCAAAGCTTCTTGCACGTGGGTCCACACGATTTGGAGGAATAGATACAATCATGTCATAATGCTTTAACTTCTCAAATAAGCTTTCATAGGACTCTCCTATTGGTTTAAAATTATCTTTCAACCTTCGTTCCCCTTTATACCTCTGGCTTGGATGTGGGATATAG
The DNA here is from genome assembly GCF_000393655.2 of Nicotiana sylvestris. Classification (NCBI taxonomy): domain Eukaryota; kingdom Viridiplantae; phylum Streptophyta; class Magnoliopsida; order Solanales; family Solanaceae; genus Nicotiana; species Nicotiana sylvestris. The sequence goes on from NC_091065.1 coordinate 54,089,202, forward strand.
GGTGCCTGAAAATTTTGTGGAGGCTTCTGGAGATTTTGTGACGCTCGTGCTCACCTTCTGGTGTGTTTTGGTGGTTGGTCAACATACTGAGGTGGAACAACAGAGTGTTGTGGGTTCTGAGGAGGATAATACTGCTCAGGGGATTCATGGAAAACTTGAGGAGGCTGCTCATACCTTCGAGATGTTCTCCTGGGACCTCTTCTAGACCCTGATGTCATCATGATTTCTTCAATCTCCTCATTTGTGTCGCTAAGATTATCTGACTCAACCCGGACAGCCTGAGTTGCGGCTTTAAGAACAGCTTGACTTATAATTTTGCCTGTCTTAAGACCATTCTCTACCATTTCTCCAATTTTGATTGCTTCCGAGAAGGTTTTGCCAACTGCGGACACCATGTTTTGAAAGTAATCTGGCTCTTGCGCTTGAAGGAAGACAGTAATTAGCTCGTGGTCATCCATGGGTGGCTTAACTCGAGCTGCTTGCTCTCTCCATTTTATGGCATATTCCCTGAAACTTTCACTTGGTTTCTTCTTCAGGTTTGAAAGGGAAATGCGGTCTGGGGGAATGTCGATGTTGTATTGGAACTGTCTGACAAAGGCCTGTGCCATGTCATCCCAGACATACCAGCGAGACGTGTCTTGATCCATAAACCATTCGGAGGCTACTCCCGTAAGGCTTTCCACAAAATAAGCCATCAACAATTCTTCATTTCTTCCCGCACCTCTCAGTTGATTGCAATACCTTTTCAGGTGGGCTATGGGATCTCCATGTCCATCGTACTTTTCAAATTTGGGAGTCTTGAAACCAGGCGGCAAGTGGTCATCGGGGAACATACATAGATCTTTGAAGGCAACACTCTTTTGACATGACAACCCTTGCCTGTTTTTCAACCATTGTTCTAAGCTTTTCACTCTTTGGGTCATTCTTCCTGTACCATCTTTCGGGTAGGTTCTTCAATCTTTGCAGGAAGATCAAACGAGTACGAGTGGTACTCAGGAGAGTGGTACTGCTCTTGTTGTATCAGAAATTGTGACTCATGACGAGGCTATCCTTGACCACTGGCCCATGCTTGACACACTTCAGTCATTTGCTGTTTCAATATTTTATTTTTCTCCGGCACAGTAGACTCTTGTTGAACCCTCTGACCCTGAGTCTCTTGAGCACTTGTAACAACTTCGATGTCAGTTATCATTTTTCTTGGATCTTGCGTTTCCATCTTACCACAAACCAACCTCCTCAACTTTCTTCATAATTCAAAACAAAACATGTTAGAATGGACTCAGTCGGTCCTTATTACTATCAATTTTTTTCATTTCTGCATTTTTTCTTTCACTTCTTTTTAATGGTGATCGAACCTGATGTGGGTTGCCTATGTATCATGTGTTAACATGAATCAGATCTTGCGTAGTTCGGAAAGATCTAGAATAAAGTAAATAAACTAACTTTTTTTTTGAACTTTTCGAAAGAAAGACATATAAAGAAGAAAGAAAATATTTTTTGGATTTTGATTTTTCTTCAGCATTTTGGCAAAGAAAGACTTCTAAAGCAGAAAGATTTTTTTTCTTGAATTTTGAAAGAAAAACTTTTAAAGAATAAAGAAAATATTTTTGGAATTTTATTTTGAATTTATGAAAGAAATGCTTCTGAAAAAATATTTCCGAATTTTGAATTTTCTTTTCAATTTTTGAAAGAATGAAAATATTTTTGTATTTTTTTTTGATTGTGAGAAGCAACTAAAAGAAAATATTTTTTTTTTGTATTTTAAAAGTTGGGGTCGCAAAGAAAAACTTTTCTAAAGAAGGAAGTAAAAGAAATTTTTTTTTGATTTTTTTTTTTTTTGAAAATTGGGGGCCGGAACCGATGAGGTTTGCCTACGTATCTCACATCCTGTGAGAATCAGACCCGCGTAGTTCGCCCAACATAAACTAAACTTGTAAACAAGACTCCTTTCTCAAATAAATCAAACTAAAAAAGACAATCCTTTTTTTTTCATTTTTCAAAATTTCGGCAGGGTTTTGATACTACTTGGACATTGGTTTTATTTTTCTAAAAATAAGTAGTTATCTCCCTACACTGCTATTTTTCTTTTTCTTTTTCTTTTTTTTCACAATTTTTCAAAAATTCCCGATTTCAGAAGCCGGTCAGCATGCAGATATGAAGTAAATAAATGTGCAAAACAAACAGGATGCAGCAGGATGGTCTTTTTTCATTTCAGGTTGCTTTTCCTAGACAGACCCAACCCCTGTGTTGAGCCCCCTAAGTCAAATGCAACATGATGCAAATAAACGTTCCTACTAGGGATCCGGCATGAAGTCAAGTTATTCTAGGTTCAACCTGGGTATATGTTCTAGACAGTGTACCCGAGCGGACAACTCGAGTTGAGGAAGGAGCTCCTTTCCGGGAACCAAAAGGCCAGTCGACTTAGAAACTTTCCGAGCCTCTCTCATTTTAGTGTATGACACTAACAGAATAGGGAGTCTCAACCAGTAAGCACATCCCCGGAGGTGAGAAAAGAAGGTTTCGGCACAGTTTATATGTACAGTTCAAATAATATCAAAGCGGTAAAAAGCATCATTTTGCATATTTAAGCTCAATCACACGATAAAGCCAAATACAACAATTATTCTAAGCTCGAATTTCTAACCCTGAACCAGTGGCTCTGGGTCAATCCTCAGCGGAGTCGCCAGAGCTGTCACACCTCCTTTTTCGCCCGCGCCCCCGCGAAGGGGCGCGGAAGGGAGTTTTTTCCAATTTAAGGACAATCGAAACGAGATTTATTTATTTATTTCAGAGTCGCCACTTGGGAGATTTATGGTGTCCCAAGTCACCGGTGAATCCCGAATCGAGGAAAAGAATGACTCTGTTTAACAGTCTGCGCACCAGAAATTCGGATAAGGAATTCTGTTAACCCGGGAGAAGGTGTTAGGCATTCCCGAGTTCCGTGGTTCTAGCACGGTCGCTCAACTGTCATATTCGGCTTGATTATCTGACATAATACATGTTGAACTTATGTGCGAATTTTAACTCTTAACCGCTTTTATCATTATTATTATTTTTTATCGAGAATTGCAACCTCGTGAAAATATATCTCTAACCACGTCACAGTTAATGTACCCGTGGTCGTCGACACACTTCGACTCCGTTGAGATTTGGATTTGGGTCACATAAATGTGCACCCGAGTTTAGGAAAATAACATTATCAAATACGCGCCTAAAGACTAACGTGTTATTATTATTTTGGGTAGGGCCGTGAAATTGGCTAAACGGCCCGTCCCTAAATCTAAGTATTTTAAAACAAATAATTATTGAGGGCCCCGCAATTTTGTATTTATTTTGGCGAAGCACGCCTCATTTATTTTAAGGATATCCTAAAGTGACTACATTTCTATTAAATTCGTCTCTAAAATAAAAGAGAAAAAATCCTAATTAATTACATGCTTAAAAAATCGTAACATATTAAATGCTAGATTAAGACAAATGTTAACGGAAAGGAATATTACTAAAATTGAAATTATAAATAAAATACGGAATCGACAAATAATATATTCAAAAGAAACTAATTATCCTATAACTAGATTAAACTCGCATTGTTAGATGACTTGAACCGTTGGAATTAATTATTTACAACTATTTGAAACTAGAATCAATCTTAATTACTAATGCATATTCGAAAGTTTATTAAATTTAAACATTAACTCGTCTTGTTTGAACTCAAATCATGCCATAATGCCTAATTCGCGAAATTAATTTAAATTCATGCTTTAACTAAATTTAGCTACATGTTCACGATTAACCTAATGTTGACAATATTAAAACCTTCATAGCTAGTGAACTTAATCAGTTTTGCCAAGCCGATTCACTAAAGACCAACTTATGTTATTTTCCTCTTATTCCAATTATTAAACAGTTTGACAGTAATGAGCATGCTTAAATATATACTACCTAATAATCAAGTTAAAGCAAAGTATTATTTAATACATCACTACAAGATGCCTAGTTATGCAAATTATTTAATACATCACTACAAGATGCCTAGTTATGCAAAGCGACAGAAATTTACAGAATAATAATACATGAAATAGCATAAATACAATTAGTAAAAGAAACAAATAAAAAGCTAAATTAAAACTTCAAAGTTCCATTCTTCATATGTATTCATGCTTTCACATTTCAGCTTACAATATGCCAAAGTTACAGTTGTGTACCTGGTATTGCCAATACAAGAAGAAGAATGTCAGCAAAACAGTATGTAACACAACAACATCAACAATAATCAGCAACAACCAGCAACGAGAGACCAGTGAAAGATTTTAAAATCACAATACAAATCCAACAATAACCAGTGAAGTAGTAGCAAATAACCAACCAAACTCAAGGAACAAACTACATGAAAATCCAGAAACACCAACAATAATCAACGGGCAAAAACAAAGTGAACCCTTTTTTAGATTGAAAGACCAGTTAATGTTTAACCCTTAATTCTCTCTTAATGTTCAGAAAATTCTTTCTTTTGAACTCTTGTCGAATTCGAAAAATCCCTTCAATATTTTCTAAATTCTTTTCTTTAATATTCAGGAAAACCTTTTTTTTCTTTGTGTCTAGCACCCAAGATTTTTTTAAAAGTCTCCACAATTCTGCCCAAACTCCCCTTGTTTATGTCCAAAAACAGACCACTTTAAACAATTAAACAATAAAGAAGAGGTCCCATCTTCTTGAGCCCCGTAATCCCACTACTACATGTCTTGTCACCCACTTTTATTAAACAAATGTATTATTCCCTACTAACATATGTCTTGTCCCCCACTATATTATTTTAATACCTTATTTTAATATTATTAGCTTAGTGGACAAAGCACTCAAATCACTAATTGAACATAACCAACAAGTAGATTCAAATCACTAAACTCAATAATCAATTGAACTTTAAATCAAATCTAACAACATGATTAAACTAAACACTTCTATATTAAAACTAAACAAGAACATAAAACAAACTGAAGAAATAATCAAGAAATGATAACAACGAACAAGAAAAGAATCAAACATATACTGATTTTAAATCCGAGAATATCAAACAAAATACGGACAGAAATGAAACTTAAACCAACTGACCGGAAATAACCAACGACGAACTCGAACGGAAATGGCAAACTCGAACGCAGACTGCCAACGACCTAACGGATCTCGACTTCAACGAAAACCCACCTTCTCTTTTAACCTTGACGAACTCAGACTGGACCTCACCGAACGACGAACAACAACGAACTCAAACAAAAACCAAACGAGACCTTGACAGAACTTTGCCGGACTTTAACCGGACTGCTTCATTTTTCCTCTGTGTGTGTGCGTGTCATCGTGGAAGCAGCAGGGTGGGTTCTTGAGCGTTTTTTGCTGGAGGTCGACGAGGCAGTGGCCATGGTGAAGAAGAAAAAGCAGCAACATTTGGTTGGATCTCGTCGAAGAAGAAGAATGAGCAACAACCATGGGAGCTGGACGTAGCAGAAGCGATGGTGTTATGGTTGTTTGGATGTGAGGCTGTGCGTGTGTGTGTGTTGAGGTGAAGTAGCAGCAGTGGCTACTGGAGCTCGACGGGAGAGGGCATCTATGGTTGTTTGGACGTTGGGTTTCAATGGCGGACGGGGGGGGGGGGTCATTGGTGGCGATGGAATGGTTCGTTTGGTTGAGGGTTGGAGTGGCTATGGTGTTTTAGAGGTCTGGTTTGGTTGGAAAGGAGAAGGGGTCGTTCAGCTGCTGGGCTGCTGGTCGCCGATCGGGCGGGCAGCCATGAGAGGTGGGGCTTGGGGAAGAAGATGATGCAGCATGGGGGCCGGGTGTTTTTTCTTTTTAGGGTTTTGGGGTTGGGAAAAATGAAAAATGAAGATGGGGGGTTGGGATTAGTTTGGGTTATGGGGCGGACTGGGTCGGGTCGACTCAGTGGGGTTATTTGGTTTGGGCCATGGTTGATTTAAATTAGAAGGTGGCCCAATCCGATTTTCTTCCTTTTTTATTGCTTCTTTTCTTTTACTTTCTAAATTAAGTTACAAACTAAATTAACTTATTAAAAATACTAATTAATTCCTAGCAATAATTATCATATAAAATGAAATGACAATTAAAATACAATCACACAATTTGGACATTAAAGGCTAAAAATGCAAAAGATGCCTATTTTTGTAATTTTTATTCTTGTAAAACAAACTTAATTACTCATAATTGCAAACTTAAATCCTAAATGCAAATGCGACATATTTTTGTATTTTTTATTAATTTAGCAAATAAACATGCACACAAATGCAAACAATACAAGAAAAATAACACAAAATTCACAACAATTGCAAACAAACAAAAAATTGTTTTATTTTTGGAATTTTTGGGAGTAATTCTCATATAGGGCAAAAATCACGTGCTTACACCGACCACCTCAAACTTTCTTCACAATTCAAAACAAAAGACACGTTAGAATGGACTCAGTCAGTCCTTATTATTATGAATATTTTTTCATTTTTGTTTTTCATTTTGTTTTTTTTCATTTTTTTTTTCATTTTTCTTTTCAATGGTTGATCGAACCTGAAGTGGGTTGCCTACGTATAATGTAGGAGCATGAATCAGATCTTGCGTAGTTCGGGAAGATCATGAATAAAGTAAATAAATTAACTTTTTTTTTGAACCTTTTATTTTATTTTTTCGAAAGAAAGACTTATAAAGAAGAAAGGGAATAGTTTTGGATTTTGATTTTTCTTCAGCATTTTTGCAAAGAAAGATTTATAAAGAAGAAAGATTTTTTTTAAATTTTATTTTCTGGAATTTCGAAAGAAAAACTTCTAAAGAAGAAAGAAAACATTTTTGGAATTTTATTTTGAATTTATGACATGCTACAAAAGAAAAGAGAAAATATTTTTTTTTAATTTTCAAACAAATATTTTTGGATTTTGAGAGAGATTAAAAGAAAATATTTTTGTATATTTTTTTTTGAATTGGGGTCTAAAAGAAAGACATTCTAAAGAAGGAAATAAAGGAAAATATTTTTGGGCTTTGAAAATGGAGTCTAAAAAAAAGACTTTTCTAGAGAGGAAGTAAATGAAAATATTTTTGGATTTTTGAAAATTATGGGTCAGAACTGATGAGGTTTGCCTACGTATCTCACATCCGGTGAGAATCAGACCCGCGTAGTTCGCCCATTTTTGGCGGAACAGAAAAATATGACTTATTTTGAAACGACTTTTCTCTTCAAAATTTCAACAGAATTTCAGGGTAATTCAAATACCTACCTCTCACTCTTTTTTTTTTTTTTGATCTTCATTTTTTTTTCATTTTCTTTCCCTATTCCAGAAGCCAGTCAGCATGCAAGCCGAAATAGACAGATACACAAGTAGCACGTAAGATGTATTAGGATGGTCTTTTAATTTAGGTGCATCTGTCCTAGACAGACCCAACCCCTGTGTTGAGTCCCCAAAGTCAAATGCACATGATACAAACAAACGTTCCTACTAGAGATCCGACATGAGGCTGAATTATTCTAAGCTAAAAACCTGGGTATATTGTTCTCGACTTGTGTACCCGAGCGGACAACTCGAGCCGAGGAGGGGGCTACGTACCGGGAACCAAAAGGCCATCCGGCTTAGTAACTTGTCCGAACCTCTTTCTTTTTTCAAGGTATGACATTAACAGAATAGGGAGTCTCGACCAGCGAGCACATCCCCGAAGATGAGAAGAGAAGGGTTTCATAACAGTTTATATACAGTTCAGATAATATCAAAGCGGTAAAAAACAACATTTAGCACGTTAGGCTCAAACATTTAATAAAACCAGATAACAGATAAAACCAAATGTAACAATTCATCTAATCTCGAATTCTTAAACCCTGAACCAGAGATTCTGGGTTAAATCCCTAGTAGAGTCGCCAGAGCTGTCACACCTCCTTTTTTACCTACACCACCCGGAAGGGTGTATAAGGGAGTTTTTTCCGATTTAAGTAACAATCGAAACGCGATTATTTATTTAAAAATTCGGAGTCGCCACTTGGGATAATTTTATGGTGTCCCAAGTCACCGGTTCAAGTCCCGAATCGAGGAAAAGATCGACTATGTATTACAGTCCACGAACACAGAAATCCGGGTAAGGAATTTTGTTAACCCGAGAGAAGGTATTAGGCATTCCCGAGTTCCGTAGTTCTAGCACGGTCGCTCAACTGCTATGATTGGCTTATTATCTGATTTTAATACATGTTTTAGCCTATGGTATATTTTAACTTATTAACCGCTTTTATTTAATTATTTTTTAGGAAAGATTCAACGTCATCTAAAACGCGTCTTGAACCACGTCACATAAATGCACCCGCGGTCCACAATACATTTTATCTAACGTTGTTGAGATTTGGATTCGGGTCACATAAATGCACACCCGAGTTGAGATTTATGTATCATGACCATGCCACAAAAACCGTACCCGTGATCATGATAATTTATTTACGCGCCTAAAGCACTCTAACGGTGCTCATTGTTCTTCCTAAATTTTGAGATTATTGTGAGGCTTAAGAGTTACACATTCTTCTGACTTAGCACCACTCATGGCCTATTATTATTCCTTGTCAAGAAAGAAACTACTCTAATTTTCATCTATCCAATTAAAGCATTTGTTCAAGAATCAAGACTAAATACATCACAATCGAAATAAAAAAAACTAATTAAAACAATAAAAAACTAAGACACGCTACTCAAACAACGTAGAATCACGAATCAACCAACATGCGCGCCAAACTATCATACCAAAATGAAATGAGAATGAAAAATGAGAAATGAACCTTTTATTGATGTACAAAGCTGAAAATTGCAAATCAGTCGGGCTAAATCAAGCAACAATCCTTGGACTGAAACACCGAAATTACAAAACGGAACCTCGGCGAAAAGGAAAATATTGCTGGATATGTAAACCACTCCGTGTTTCGATTCAGATCCGTCGTTGGCACTGCTATTACATACAAATTTGCCATCCACAATTTCCAATTCAACTAAACGAAATCCGATAATCCTTTTAGCAAATTGGCATACTGAATATGAACCTCAATTGCCTTTAAAGAATCTTCATAGGAAGTAGATTTCACATTTCACAAGCTGACAGTGATTCGTCATCATTTATGCCAAAATGACAATTTTCCCATGCGAAAACTTCCAAATTTGTAACCAATTTTTTGTCGAACGTAATGCGCAATGAATTGATCACTACTCACTGATCAGTGAGCCAAAAGATTTTTTTTTTCTAACTGGAAAATGGTTTTCTATGGGGAGAAGATCACAGAAGCAAAAACATTCACTTGGCTATATATATGCAAAAAAAGAAAACTACGTTGTAATGTACACTTGATTCATCACCAACCAATGACTTTGGTGATGTAATTTACAGTTGTAATTATACAAACTAATAAAAATAACCAATATCAAATTTGTGTATTCTGAACAACAGCTCATTAGCAACAATGGCATAACAAGTTCAGGAAAAAGTTTATACCATTAGGCTTCGCATAAAAATAATTACTTAAACAGTAGCCCAAGCAACAATTTTGTGCGAGTCAAACTATTGGTCTATAAAAGCAGATGTAAAAGAAAGAGAATAAGAATAATTAGTATAATAAAAGAGTGAGATAACAAAATAATTGCCTGCAATGATTTTCCTTTTTACAATGTTGAACACTTAGAATGAAGAAGATGAAGTAGTCAAATGGAGTTGGTCCCTTGGGTTCTGCCGTTCTTACTTTTTTTCTAGATCTAGGAACTGAAAACTTAAGGGTAGGGTTTCTATAATTGGGTATTTTATATAGAAGTGGGAAGGAATGATGGCCATTGGATTCGAAGAAAATAGATGACTAGGATTAAATCTTGCACTTAAATGGGCTAATGGGTTGGGAAGAATGGGCTAAGGGTAATTGGGTTTGACCATGTCTTTTTGTGTTTCAATTTTGGGCTAAGAAGACTCCAAAAATTATTATTTAAAACCATAGTTAAATTCCCTTAATATAAGATAATTATACTACATGATGCAAAAATAAATTCTAATTAACTAAACTAAACTATATTAAAACATGAAACTATTACATATTTTTTGTATTTTTCAATATTATATAAAGATAAAAATAAGGTACTATTTTTTTTGTATTTTATTTTTTTACTTTATGAAAGGTACATAAAATAAAAATATTTTTTTGTAATTTTCATTTTCTTGTAATAAAATAAAGTAAAGAGTAAAAATGAGTTGAAATAGCTATATTGGGCCTAAATTAAATATTTACGTGCTAAAATATGAAAATTTTTGGGGAGGGTAAAAAATCACATATCTACACCTGCTTTTCAATTGTTGCTATTACTCATGTGCATTCCGCCTAGTTCATTATTGTTGCCCACATGTATATCCCTGTCCACTGTTGTTATTTACGTATTCCCTATTTTGTAATTCTTATCATTGCATTTCTGTCATATGGTGGGTTCTGTTATTGTTCCTTTGGAAGGATGAGTTGAACGCACGAAGGATTTTGCCGTGCTAATTAAATTGTTACATAATCTATTTATATATGGTGAGGATGAGATAAAGCACGAAGGGTGTTACCGTGCCATGTGATTTGACAATTCACATTTTGGACCCCCTTTTTTTGCCCAGTTGTTGCCATGTGTATATCATCAGATAAAATGGATGTCATTCGTGCCCTATTTTATGTCGCATGTTTCTCTCTCATTCTATGATGTGTTCTGAGGTTTACATGATCTTTCGCATGCATATTATGATTCAGTTTAGACTTCACGGCGCTATGGGTGGGGCGGCCTTTATGATGTTGATTTGCATATTGCACCATAGTTGTGCTTGTCCTTCTTAGTGTTTGTTCCTAATGATTTTCCCCATAATTATATTTTTGTGCACTCCATTATGCTTGATATTGACCCACATATGATCAGTGAGCTGAGCATTATGGCTCGAAGGGGGTCCCTATGTGGATTGATATGATGGGATCGGGTTGCACGCCGCAACGGTACAGTGATGAAAATGTGACTCCTTATTTCTATTTGGTGTATTTTGCTTTCACTTTGTTGGGAATAGTCCCTAGTAAAATTCTAAAATATCCCTGCCTGCTTAACTTGCTTAGTAATTTCCTATTTATTTTTCGTACTGTTATCTATTTTGTCTGAATTATTATTTGTTAGTGTTCGGAACTGGGTTGTGTATGGCTCCATTTGTTTATTGTTGATACTTGTCGGTGTGGCTACTTGAATTGGCTGAGATGAGGTTTCTAGACTTGAGATTTGCACTGTTGTATTGGGACAAGGAAAGTTTGGGATAATAACACTATGATTTGTTGAGGATTTGGACTATGTCCCTAGTCGGGCAAGAGAGTTTCTTGGCTTATTGATTAGATGAGTGGTAAGCAGTTATGCGTGTTTCTTTCATCAGCAGCAGGGTGTGAATGTTTTGAACGAGGTTCCAATCAGTATGAGGTTTGCTACTGGCACCGGATTTGTGTTTGGGTAGTATTGGTGGTCATCAGTTCATACTGTGAGTATCTGGGTGATGGGGTATATCATGTGATTACATATTGGGTTATGATTGTGACTTGGTACATCTTTCTTAGGCTTATACAATGTGCAGATAAGGGATTCAGGTGTTATAATGAATTCTGGATGATAGAGATTGGGTTCTAAGGTTTAAGGAGCAAGGTTGAAATAAGGATCTCTAGTTATGTTGTGTTGGCGGGCTTATATGGAGTATGGTGACGTGGAATCACCCTCGGGTTTATTCTTAGTAAGGTTACACCGTGATTGGATGTCTTTGGAACGACTCCTGGTACGTTCTAGGACGAACGTATGTTTAAGTGGTGGAGGATTTAACGACCCGACAGGTCATTTTGAGTATCTGCACTTCGCTTGGTATTTAAAGGGATCGAGTATCTCCGCATGATGTAATATGACTTGTATAAATCGTCGGTATTAGTTTTCAAGTTATCCGGAAGCAATTTGGAAGAATGAACTTCAAGATTTAAGTTCTAAGTTGGAAGAGTTGACCAAGTTTGACATGTTAGCATTTGACCTCGGAATGGAGTTTCGTCAATTCTGTTAGCTTCATTGGGTGATTTTGGACTTAGGGGCGCGTTCAGATTGTGATTTGGAGGTACGTAGTTGAATTTGGGTCGAAATGGCAAAAGTTGGATTTTTGGGAAGATTGATCGGGAGTGGACTTTTTGATATCGAGGTCAGATTTCGATTCCGAAAGTTGTAATAGGCCCGTAATGCCAAATGTGACTTGTGTACGAATTTTGAGGTCAATCGGAGGTTCGATAAGTTTCGGCATCAGTTGTGGAAGTTGAAATTTCAAAGTTCATTGATTTCGGCTTGAGGTGTGATTCATCCTTTCGAGGTTGTCATATGTGATTTGAAGCTTCAAGTAGGTTCATCTTGTCATATTGAACTTGTCTGCAAAGTTTGGTGCCATTCGGAGTTGATTTGATAGGGTTCAGATGCTCGGTTGTGATTCTAGAAGTTCTTGAAGTTTAAGTTTGATTTTCATGCATTTTGGCGTCTGATTCGTGGTTTTAGAAGTTATTTTGATGATTTGAGTACGCGAGCGAGTTTGTGTTGTGTTTTTAGACTTGTGTGTATATTTGGTTTGGAACCCCGGGACTCGGGTGAGTATCGAATTGGTTTCAGAATGATTTTTATAAATTTCTGATTGCTGGTTCTGGTTTCATCGCATTTGCGATATTTTGGTCGCAAATGCGGCCATCGCATTTGCGAAGCCTGGGCGGTTGGGGAATTTTTGCATTTGCAATGAGGCTGCCGCTTTTGCAAGATTAGGAACTTCGTATTTTCGAAGATTTTTGTCGCAAAAGCGACCTTAGCAGGAACCCATCATGTTTGCAATTGCGATAGTCTTCCCGCATTTGCGAGGGTCGCATTTGCGAACCCCTTATCGCAAATGCGACATCTGCAGCCAATTAAGTGCTGAGAATTTTGGGTTTTTGCTTCATTCTTCACATTTTTAAACCCTAGCTTCGAGGTGAGACGATTTTGAGAGGGGATGTTATACCAAATCATTGGGTAAGTATCTTTAACCAGTTTCCAACTATATTTCATGATTTTGTACAAGATTTAACAACAAATTCATGGGAAATCTATGGAAAAATTTGGGGATTTTGTCAAAGTTTTGAAATATGAAAATTTGAGATTTAACAGGCGAATAAGCCTTGGATTTGAAAACAAAACATATATTTGGACTCATGAGGCTATGAGTAGTCAAGATGGACCCGGGTTTTGACCGGGCGGGCCCGAGGTTTGACTTTTGTTGACTTTGTAGAAATTGAATGAAAACCATAGTTTTATTAATTGGAATTATTTTCTCTTGCATTGTGTGGTGTATTCAAGTCATTATTGGCTAGATTGAGTCGAGCGGAGGCAAATTTGTAGAGTAAAAGACGAAATTGAGTATCGGATTGGCCGAATTGAGGTATGTGGTTTGCCTGGCTTTGTTAGGGGAATTTTTCCTTCTATTTGCCATTGTTTGACACATACGGGGGGGGGGGAGGTGATACATATATGAGGTGACGAGCGTATATATATGTGCCAGGTTTAATCATGCTCGGGGGTGGATTATGTTATATTTGTGTTTGTAGAGTTTTGTGGCATTCTGTTAAATGCCTTACTTGACTCTTAGATATTAAGGACATAATATTAAGTGGTAGATATCAAGACTTAAATTGTTATAAATTGATGGAAATTGTAAGAATACATCAATGTGTCTAATTCGGCTATCTCTATGCGAACTCATTACTACATTACTATAAATGATATTCTTGAGATGCTAGACTCTATACTTGTGATTATTTCTAAGATTTGTGTAAGTATTGGAATAATAGGGTTCTTGAGGATTTGTTGAACAATTGTTGACTTGGAAAGTTGTCAGTGGGAATTGTTTGGAATATCCAATAAAAACACTCTCTTTGATGTCATTTATGCTTCTTGCCTTGCTTGTCCTTGTATTATATGTGCTTGGTAAGGAAGAGTGTAAAGCACGAAGAGTGATGCCGTTCGATATCATGTGAGTAAAAGCACGAAGGGTGATGCCGTGCCATTTCATTTATATTGTTATGCTTGTATGTTATGGTGAGGTCATGGCACGAAGGGTATTTCCGTGCAAGTGAGGACGAGGGACATGCATTATAATATGAGATCTATTTTCCGTGAATACGTTTGTGCCCTTATCTTGAGTTGTTATTGTTGTATTTATGTGTTTTATGTAACTTGTTGTTATTGTCCTGTACTTGACCTTTATCTCAATTGTTGTTGCACTATCTATGTCTTTTACTTGCTTAACTTGCGAATACTGTGTCTACTTCATGATGTAATAATTATACTCATGTTGTATCTATTCCGTTGCGCTTTAGTTTAAGTCTTTCACCATGCTAGCCATTCATGCCCTTATTTGTTAACTTGCGTAGATCATGTGCTTCCGTCTAGATTGTTATAATTGTACTTACGCCACCAATATGCTAGTTGTTCGAAGTTGATATTCCTTGCTTTCCAATTATTGCTATTACTCATGTGCTTTCCGCCTAGTTCTTTATTGTTGCCCACATGTATATCCTTGTCTATTATTGTTATTTACGTATTCCGTACTTTGTAATTCTGTCATTGCGTTTCTGTCATATGGTGGGTTCTGTTATACGTTCATTTGGAAGGATTTGTTGAACGCACGAAGGGTGTTGCTGTGCTAATTGAATTGTTACATAGTCTATTTATACATGGTGAGGATGAGATAAAAGCACGAAGGGTGTTACCGTGCCATGTGATTTGACAATTGATATTTTGACATATACTTCATACCAGGAAAGATCGTAAATATTCTACTGTGGTTCTTTTTGTAAATTTTGACTGTCTCGCCGAGTTGTTTATGATGTTTTTATCTGTTATGCTTCGAACTGCTTTTACTATTAATCTATTGTACAGGTTATAATAGTAAGTATCTTTTAACTCAAAACCTTGTCACTACTTTGACGAGGTTAGATAAAATACTTACCAGTACATGGGATCGGTTGTACTAATACTGCACTTCTGCACGTCCCGTGCAGATTTTGGAGTGGAGCTATTGGTGATGTCGGGTGATTTCAGAAGATGTTCGTGCATTTTGTTAAAGCTTCCACTTGTCCTCGGTAGTTTAGATTATTGCTAACCTATTTATGTAACCTTCAAATAGAACGTGTATTTATTTGTATCAGTTTTGAAATTCTAAACTTTAGAAGCTCACGACTTGTACTACCAGTTCTTGGGTAAAATTTGTGAAAGTTCAAATAGATTCTAACTTCCTTTTTCTATAAGTTATTTGGTTTGTTTCTTTTGGTTAATTGGCTTACCTAGCGGGTCAAGTTAGGTGCCATCATGTCCAGGGGGTTTTGGGTCAGTGACAATTAGAAGTCAACAAATTTACTTGTGTTGATAATTTTGGAGCTTTGGTTGCATAGCAGTGTTAGTATTCATTAATTCACTGTCTGTTGATGCTTTCATTGAATAACAACATTCGTCAGTATTCAAATGGCAAACTTTCTGTACAAAAGTTGTTGAAATGTGAAAGCTGCATAGCTGTGGTGGCCCTAAAGGTCATCTCTTGTTTTCGAAGACAATATTGTGTTTCGAGGCCTTGAAAACCTCTCTTTCTCTCACCTCGATTGCATGCACAGTACAGACGCATTTCCGGAAAGCTTTTATGTGAAATTTACGAAAAATAATGAATTTGGCCTTTAAAATTAATTAAAGTTGACTATGGTTAACATTCTTGGTAAACGGAACCGGACCCTTAATTGGACAATCCTGTAGGGTCCGTAGAAAAATATGAGACTTGGGCGTGTGTCCGGAATCGAATTCCGAGGTCCTAAGTTCGAGAAAAGAATTTTTAAAGAAAATTGTTTGCTAGAAAATATAAAGGCCTTTTGAAATGAAATGATGCGTGTTATAGATGGTATCGGGCCAGTATCTTGGTTCCGGAGCCCGGTACAGATTTGAAATAATAATTATGTCGAATCTGTAAAATTTGGTAAGAATCGGAGTTGAATTGGTATAAATCGGACCTTTAGTTGAGAAAAATGAAAATTTCAATGTTCTTGAGGAATTTCATGAATTTGGGGTTAAATTTTCAGTTGTTGATGTTATTTTGATGATTTGATTGCACGAGTAAGTCCGTATGATATTTTTAGACTTGCGTGCATGTTTGGTTTGGAGTCCCGAGGGCTCGGGTGAGTTACAGATAGGCTTCAGAGTGTTTTTAGACTAGGAAAAAAATACCTGGACCTGAAAAGTTGCAGGTCTCTGAAACTGGTGTTTGCGGTACGCGGTGAATTTTTGCGACCGCGTTAGGGACTTCGCTACCGCGGCGGGATTTTTGCTGTCAGCGATGGGCAAGGCTAAACTTCTGCGGCCGCGCTCGTTATTTCGCGGTCCGCGGTGGATCTCAGCGGCCGCGGTCCTTTTTTCGCGGTCAGCTATGAGGATCTGAGAGTGATATATATAAATGGGACTTTTTAGCCATTTTTCATTTTTTCAATACCCTAAAATATAAGAGGCGATTTTTCAAATACTCTTTCTTCCCAATACTCAAGTAAGTAATTTTAAACTCATTTCTTTCACTCATTAACTTCTTTTTACAAGATTTCATCCTATAATCTAGAGTTTTCATGGTGGAATTGGGAATTTTGGGTAGAACTTAAAAATATCGAAATTTGGGGACCTCAAATTGAGGTCGGATTCCAAAACCAATTGTACATTCAGGCTCGGGGGTGAATGGGTAATCGGATTTTGGTCCAAATTTCGGGTTTGGACCAAGAGGGCCCGGGGTCGATTTTTGACTTTTTTGGGAAAACAATGGGAAATCTATTTTCATGCATTAGAACTGGTTTATTTAGCAATTATTAACGTTATTAATTAAATTGTGACTAGATACAAGTGAATTGGAAGTGGAACCGAGAGGTAAAATGATAGTTGAGGCTTAATCTTGTCCGTGAATTCGAGGTAAGTGTTTGGCCTAACCTTAGCTTGAGGGAATAGGAGTTATGGTCTATTTCCTATGTGTTTATATCGAGTAGGATGTATAGGTGTGGTGACGAGTATCTATACGTTGGTGTCAAACATGCTAGTAAGTCTTATATCATGATTTTTGTGAATCTATTATGTACCAATCATGCTCAAATTGATGATTATTAATGTTGAACAAAGATAATGAAAGATGATGAACCAAGTTTATGAAAGTTTCATGGTAATTGACTATTGTTGGGCATTGGCTCAAATTGAGTTCCATTTTGTAAAGTAATTGTTGTAAACGAGATTTGTTATAGTTGGATCCCTTGCCGAGATGTTATTGTTGATATTGTTGAATTCCCTTGCTGGGACGTTATAGTTGATATTGTTGATTTCTTTGCCGGGACATATTGTTTTCTATTGTTTGGGTGAGGCAGCATGTAAAACACGAAGAGTGATACCATGCATGATATTGTGAGAGAGTGTAAAGCACGAATGGTGATGCCGTGCAGATTTGAGAGTTAATACACGAATGGGTGATGCCGTGCCGATATTGTGAGGTATGATACACGAATGGTGATGTCGTGCCATGATTATGTGAGGTAAAGCACAAAGGGTGATGCCACTCCGTTTTTGTTGTTTCATATGGTGAGGACGAGAGTAAAAGCACGAAGGGTGATGCCGTGCACGTGTTACCGTTTCATTGTTCTTGTTGATATAGATAATATGTTCTCTATACTTCTTTACTAATGCTTCTTATTTGACTTGTTGTTAGAATCTGATATTTCCCCGCAACATATTCCCTTCCCACCTTATTTTGTTGATTTTTATCGCTATGTTTCTGTTTGTACATGATTTAACTGCACATATTTACATGATTGTCGTGTCATAGCCTTGTCACTACTTCGCCAAGGTTAGGCTCGACACTTATCAATATGGTGGCATGCATGTTTTGCCGCGTGCATCTTTCCAGAGTTAAGAACTATAATATACTCTGAATGCTTTTCTTACAGGCTGCTGCTCGTCCTTCCGAACCACACTTTGACAGTGGTAAGGTACGTTCTTGCACAATTATAAGATCAATTGATATATTAAGGGGATCGGTATCTGACAATATCCTCTTGTCGGTTGTACTGATACTACACTCTGCACTCTTTTGTGCAGATTTCGGTACCTGACCCGATGAGTAGCTGAGGTAGTTACCTTCAGTATAGGGAGACCAATATAGATCTGCTGGCGTCCGTGGAGCCTGAAGTCCCCCTTCCCTGTTTAGCTTTCTACTATCTCTTTTCTTTTTCAAGAATAGTTGTACATTCATTTCAGACCAGTATTTGTAGTAACTCGTAAATGTTCGCGAAGTTGTGACACCAGATTTGAGGGTAGACTTGTATTGGATTATTTGATCATGTTATAACTCTTCCGCATTTATAATCTGTTTAACTTTAGTTTTTGGCTTATATATGTTTGGGTTGAATGTTAAATGTGTAGAACTCTAATAATTGGTTTTCCTAGCTTTCACGAATAAGCGCCATCACGACTCCCGGGGGTGGAAAATTCGGGTCGTGACAATAGCAGTCGCAATCAAATAACTATTAGTTACTAAGGTGGCATTTTATCTTATATATGCACTGCAGTACTGAATAATTCACGAAAGAGGAGCCCATGAGCGGAACTAGGTTATTACTTACGAGTTTGAACAAATTCAGTAACTTTTGCTTTGACTTTATAGCTTTGTTTTAAAAAGCAAAATTGGGACTCCCCCGGGGTTCGCCCTGGGGCACAACACTTGTAAAACGCCCCTGGGCTTATGTGTGGAGCTTAGTTCCGTGAGACTTACGCCTCGGCCGTCAGGGCTTACGCCCCAGACACGCTCAACGCCCAACGTACTGGGCTCGCCTAATAGAACTTTATGCAATTGTGTGTAACTAACCTTGTAAATCCTCAATTTTTTTAATAAATCGTTGACTATTCAAAATTAATTTTCTCTTAATTATAAATCATTAAGTTAGAGAGTATTTTATGTCATAATTAAAATAAAAATTATTGTATGTTGTCCACTGAGACTGCTATGATAGTAGATTTTAAATAAATCTTTCATTTAAAAGTATTTATTTTTTAACTTTTGTTATGTCACGTGCGTTGCACGTGTATGCCAAATCATGTAGTATATGATTTTATAAAATAATGTCATATTATTATAATTAAAACTTTGCGTTAATAATATGCATGAAAAAATAAAGTATGAGTTTATGTAAGGATAAGCGTGGATCGTCATATGGTAATTGTTCGTCCTCTTCAATAATACCATGGCTGATTTATATGGTTCCTCAATTACGTCGCATCAATATCTTCAAGTTCATGTTTGTCTTGAATAATTAAACTCCTTTATGTTCTCGCTTTTCTTATCAATCTTTGACAAAAAAGTGAATTATTAATATTTACTCTCTTGTAGCATTGGCAAGATGAATACAGTGACTCATCTTTAACCTATAATATAAATCCTACACATAAACATTAAATTCAAGTGTAATGCTAAATATGATTCTTTCCTTCATAATATACGTGATGCATTTTAACTGGGCATGAAGTTTAAAAAAGAAAAATTTATTTTTGAAACTTGTGGTTTAAATAAACTATAAATATCTATTTGGCTAAATTATTATAATTAAGGGTGAAATAAAAAGTTTAAAGTAATATTATTTCTATATATAAAATGTGCATCGCATAAATTAGGACAAAAGGTGTAATAGATTGTGCTTCTCTCTCAAGAGACACCAAATTCACAAAAATGTCATCAATTTTAGAATAATATAAAAGTATAAATATTATTTAATCTCATGATCCCAAAATAATAAATCAAGTTTCAAGTATAGATATGATTCTTCCGAAAAAACTATTTATCATCCCTCAATTTGAAATAATCATGATCTTTTTAACATAGTTATGATAGCTTTTTGATTTTTTTATTCGGCTGCGAGATAAGCATACTATAAATGTCATCCCTATATTTAGCATGAATCTCAAGATCATCGCACATTGGATTTGCACCATAAATCATCTCTCTGACAAGTTATGAGAAGTTGTAGCCGTTTTCTTCTTCTTTTTATTCAATAGTACTATTATACTTTTGCACGCTATGAAATAAATTATTGAAAAAATTATTTAGACTATATTCTCCATTTTTGCAAAAACATTTCATGACACAGAGATTGACACCATATTTTATCTTTGTTTATAAGACCGAATTCATTTAATATTCAAGCTAGGCCAACGACAACATTCTAGCCATTGGAATTGTCATAGGTATTTCAAAGCACTAACAATATCACACAACACCATGACCACACAACTTTATGTTTATACCTTTAGAATGAGTATGCAATCGACGACATACTGTATAACCTCAGTAGAACGAAGACATCATATATGAGATATCTACTATCCTAACATGTATTTCATTTCTTTAAAATTACAAACAATGGAGGATGATTAAAAATAAGTAAAAAGGAGAAGAAATAGAACCCGATTTTGTCTCATTCTTCTTGTTCACTTTAAATTTTTTGATGTCATCTCTTTGACTATACAGTAATCCATATGTTGAGGTCCATAAGGGCTTTGCGTCCTATTCCTATTTGAACTTTAATTTCTTTTTGGCAGAAATTAGATTCTCCAACTTTCTTGGTCAATATATCACTTTTGTATAGGTTTAGACAATCATCTAAATATCCAATAGCACTTATGAAAGTTTCGGAACCTCTACATAGAATCACCACCTTTCTGTGCAAGATATTGTGGAGAAGGCCAATCAAATTCTCTTTGAAAAAGAAAAGATACTTGAACGATTAACTCCAGGATACGACGAGTCCATTCGCGAGTTAACTGAGATAAACGAATATCTTCGTCACTGTAATAACATAGATGTAGTGAGGAAGTTCAATTTAATGGTAAGTCATGTGAGTTAGCAATATCAAACTCGACGAAGAGGACCTTATTCATACAAGTGAAGCAACGGTTCCACCAAACAATGTTCTTGTCAAATATATAATCTTTACTTTGGTACACCAATGTATGGTCAAGAAGTGCCTCTTCGATTCATTTGTACAACGAAGAGTGAAACTATGTTTCTAGCCAATGAAATAAAGAGAATTCTTGGTTCATAACGTTTCATATTGCTTCTTCCAAACTGAAATAGTTTCTTCAAAACCAAAAGTTGCCACCGTTTCTTACGTTCTTTATAGTTTTTTTTTCTTTTTCTTTTTGGTAATTAAATAGGGTCTTACGATAAACAGGGTAAAAAAGTAATTTGACTTTTAACTTAAGGACTTCCCACTTTTAATATAGTATAGTATAGATAGATAGATTAGTCCATAATTTTTTTACAATTATTTTTCTAAATATGTTTTTTCCACGTCTACGAGATACAATACTCATTAGCTTAATAGCTCAGTATTAGCTAGTAACTATTTACAAATAATTAGTTATCATGATATAGTGTGATGACCCAAAAGGTCATCACTCATTTTAGAAATAAATTCTGTGCTTCGAGGCCTTAAAATCCTCTTTCTATTTTATCTCGATTTGTGTGCGCAGTCTGGGCGCATAACTGGAAAGCTATTATGTGAAAATCTATGAAAAATGGTGAATTTTGCCATTAAAATGAATTTAAGTTGATTTCGGTCAATATTTTGAGTAAACAGACCCGGACCCGTGATTTGACGGTCCTGAAGGGTCCGTAGAAAAATATGGGACTTGGTCGTATGCCCGAAATCGAATTCCGAGGTCCCAAGCCCGAAAAAAGAATATTTAAAGAAAATTATTTTCTGAAATATTTATGAGTTTTTGGAAATGAAATATGTTTGAAATTTGATTGTATCGGGCCCGTATTCTGGTTCCGGAGCCCTGTACAGGTCTTATATGTCATTTAAGTTGAGTCCGTGAAATTTGGTACGAAACGGACTTGAAATGACATGAATCGGACCTTATTTGAGAAAAATAGAAAATTTGATGTTCTTAAGTGATTTCATGATTTTGATGCTAAATTCATAGTTGTTGATGTTATTTTTGTGATATGAATGCACGAGCAAGTCTGTATGATGTTTTAGGTTGGTGTGCATGTTTGGTTTGGAGCCCCGAGGGCTCGGGTGAGTTTTGGACCATTTGGGTCTCAAATGTGGAAGGCCCCAGTCGCAAATGCGACGCCTGCCTCGCATATGCGAACCCCTCAGAATTAAGGGGTGGTCGCAAATAGGATAATTTTCTTCGCAAATACGAAGATTGCAGTCCTCTGAAGGGTTCGCAATTGTCGCATTTGCGACATCAGAGACCAGTTAATTAACATTTAGACGCATTTTCAGCCATTTTTCATATCTTCTCAAAACATAAACTCTCTTGTGCGATTTTCCAAAATTTCTCCAAAACGATTGTAAGTTGTTTCTAACTCGTTTTTTTCAATCTTTAACATCTTTTCACATGATTTCAACTCAAAATCAAAGGTTTTCATAGGGGAAATTGAGTGTTTTGGGTAGAACCTACGTTTTTCAAATTTTGGGAATTTGGACCCCGATTTGCTGTCCGATTTCAAAACAAATTATATATTTGTGTTCGTGGAGGAATGGGTAATCGGGTTTTAGTTCAAACTTTGGGTTTTGACCATGTGGGCCCGGGGCAATTTATTGACATAGTTAAGTAACTTGTGGCTAGATACGAGCGAATTGGTAGGGAATTAAGAGGTAAAGTAATAGTTGAGACTTGAATTGTGTTCGTGGCATCGAGCTAAGTGTTTGGTCTAACCTTAGCTTGAGAGATTAGAAATTGTGTCCTATTTGCTATGTGTTATTTGTTGAGTACAACGTATAAGCATGGTGACGAGTATCTTTCAAAAATTCATTTCTCGGATTTGGGACCTTACAGTCCCAAATTTCTTTTATGAAGTCCCAAATTTTACTACGGACCCTACGAGACCGTCGGATCATGGGTCCGGGTCCGTTTACCAAGAATGTTCATCAAAGTCAACTTTATTCAATTTTAAAAGCCAATTTCCTTGTTTTACTTAGTTTTCACATAAAAACTCTCTGGAAATGAGCCCAGACTGCGCACGCAAATCGAGGTACATCAAAAAGTGGTTTTAAGGCCTCGGAATATAGAATTTACTTGCAACACAAGTGATGACCTTTTGGGTCATCACATTCTCCATCTCTAAAATAATCGTTCGTCCTCGAATGGACATAGAAAAGAAGTACCTGAGTCAGAGAAAAGATGGGGATATCGGCTCCGCATATCGGACTCAGACTTCCAGGTCGCTGCCTTAATAGGCTGACCTCTCCACTGAACACGAATAGAAGAAAAACTCTTCGATCTCAACTGACGAACCTGCCGGTCTAGAATAGCTATCGTCTCTTCCTTATAGGACAAGTCCTTGTCCAACTGGACAGTGCTAAAGTCTGACACGTGGGATGGATCGCCGTGATACTTTCGAAGCACGGACACATAAAAAACTGGATGCACGGCTGATAAACTCGGCGGCAACGCAAGTCTATAAGCCACCTCTCCCACTCGATCAAGAATCTCAAACGGGCCAATGAATCTAGGGCTAAGCTTGCCCCTCTTCCCAAATCTCATCACGCCCTTCATAGGCGACACCCGAAGCAACTCCCGCTCGCCGACCATGAATGCCACATCATGAACCTTACAGTCGGCATAACTCTTTTGCCTGGACTGAGTTGTACGAAGCCTATCTTAAATAATCTTAACTTTGTCGAAGGCATCCTGTACTAGATCCGTACCCAACAACCGAGCCTCTCCCGGCTCAAACCATCCAACCGGCGACCGACACCACCTACCATATAAACCCTCATAATGAGCTATCTAGATGCTCGACTGGTAGCTGTTATTGTTGGCAAACTCTGCTAAAGGCAAGAACTGATCCCACGAGCCTCCAAAGCTAATGACACAAGCTCGGAGCATATCCTCCAAAATCTGAATAGTACGCTCGGACTGCCTATCAGTCTGAGGATGAAATACTGTGCTTAACTTGACCTGCGTGCCCAACTCATGCTGAAATGCCCTCCAGAAATGTGAGGTAAACTGTGTACCTCGGTCCGAATTGATAAACACGGGCTTACCCTGAAGATGAACAGTCTCCCGGATATAGATATCGGCTAACCTCTTAGAAGAATAAAAAACTGCCACAGGAATTAAATGTGCTGACTTGGTCAGCCTATCAACAATAACCCACACTACATCAAACTTCCTTTGAGTCTGTAGGAGTCCAACAATGAAGTCCATAGTGATACGCTCCCACTTCCACTCAGGAATCTCAATCTTCTTGAACAATCCACCAGGTCTCTGATGCTCGTACTTTACTTGCTGACAATACAAACACCGAGCCACATATGCAACAATATCCTTCTTCATCCTCCTCCACCAACAATGCTGCCGCAAATCCTGATACATCTTAGCGGAGCCTAGATGAATAGAGTACCAGGAACTATGAGCCTCCTCTAAAATCAACTCTCAAAGTCCATCCACATTAGGCACACAAATACGACCCTGTATCCTCAAAACTCCATCATCTCCAACTGTAACCTGCTTGGAACCTCCGTGCCGCACTGTGTCCCTCAGGACACACAAATGAGGATCATCATACTACTGATCTCGGATACGCTCAAATAATGAAGGACGAGCGACTGTGCAAGCTAACACACGACTAGGCTTAGAAACATCCAACCTCACAAACTGATTGGCCAAAGCCTGAACATCCAAAGCAAGCGGTCTCTCACTGACCAGAATATACGCAAGACTGCCCATACTGGCTGACTTTCTACTCAAAGCATCGGTCACCA
Organism: Nicotiana sylvestris; assembly: GCF_000393655.2. NCBI lineage: Eukaryota > Viridiplantae > Streptophyta > Magnoliopsida > Solanales > Solanaceae > Nicotiana > Nicotiana sylvestris. The sequence continues at coordinate 54,114,079 of NC_091065.1, forward strand.
CATTGGCCTTTCCCGGATGATATAAGATGGTGATATCATAGTCTTTCAATAGCTCTAACCACCTTCTTTGCCTTAAATTTAGCTCCTTCTGCTTGAACAAACACTGTAGACTCTTGTGATCCATGAACCCCGCACATGACACGCCATACAGATAATGCCTCTCAATCTTCAACACGTGAATAATGGCTGCTAACTCCAAATCATGAACTAGATAATTCTTCTCATGAATCTTCAACTGTCGCGAAGCATAAGCAATGACCTTGCCATCCTGCATCAATACCGCACCAGGTCCAATACGAGATGCGTCACAATAAACTGTATATGGCCCTGAACTTGTGTGCAAAACCAACACCGGTGCCGTAGCCAAAGCTGTCTTGAGCTTATGAAAGCTCTTCTCACACTCATTCGACCATCTGAACTGGCCCCCCTTCTGGGTCAACCTGGCCATCGGGGCTGCAATAGATGAAAACCCCTTCACAAACCGACGGTAATAGCCCGCCAAACCCAAGAAACTCTGGATCTCTATAGATGACGCAGTTCTAGGCCAGTTCATGACTACCTCTATCTTATTTGGATCCACCTGAATACCCTCTGCTGATACAATGTGACGCAAGAATGCAATTGAACTCAACTAGAACTCACATTTTGAAAACTTAGCATACAACTGACTATCTCTCAAAGTCTGAAAAACAACTCTCAGATGCTGCTCATGCTCTTCCCCGCTGCGGGAATAGATCAAAATATCATCAATGAAGACTATCACAAACAAATCTAAATAAGGCTTGAACACTTGGTTCATCAAATTCATAAAATATGCTGAGGCATTTGTCAACCCAAATGACATCACAAAGAACTCATAATGGCCGTACCGAGTGCGAAAAGCTGTCTTAGTGATATCGAATGCCCTAATCCTCAACTGATGGTAGCCAGATCTCAAGTCAATCTTCAAAAATACCATGGCACCAAGCTGATCAAACAAATCATCAATCCTCGGCAATTGATACTTATTCTTGATTGTAAAACCTTGTTTAACTACCAATAATCTATACAAATCCTCATCGATCCGTCCTTCTTCTTAACAAACAACACCGGTGCACCCTAAGTCGAGACGCTAGGCCTAATAAAGCCTTTATCAAGCAAGTCTTGCAACTGCTACTTCAATTCTTTCAACTAAAGCGGGGCCATATGATACAACAGAATAGAAATGGGCTGAGTGCCCAGAGCCAAATCAATGCAGAAGTCAATATCCCTATCGGGTGGCATACCCGGCAGATATGAAGGAAATACCTCAGGAAACTCACGAATGACAGGCACAAAATCCATAGAAGGAACCTCAGCACTAGAATTAAGAACATATGCCAAATAGGCCAAACACCCTTTCTCGAACTACATCTTTGGGACAACCTCCTGCTGGCTGGCCTCCACCTCTAGCGTCCTGACCTCAACCTCTAATACCTCTACCTCTACCTCTAGCACCTCTACCTCCACCTCTAGCTGGCTGAGCGAGCGGTGGAACACTCGGTGCCTGAACCATCGCACGGGAACCCTGATGGTGAGAGATGCTTGGTGCTCAAGGGAAAAATCTAGCAATATGCCTCGTATCACCACAAGTATACAAGACCTCGACTACTGAGAGTGCTAACCCTAACGGGCTGAATAACCAATCTGAAAAGTCTGGAGCTGGGGTGCACTGATAGGAGATGGCGGTGCACTGTAGGGCAACTAATCTGAATACAGCATATGAGAACCACATCCACTTGGAGCACCGTGAGAAGCTTGGAGTGCTGAATGAAATGGCCTGGGAGGATGTCCCCTAACAAAAGAATCCCTGTCTCCAGATGAGGCACCACTGAAACTGCCTGAATGACGAGGCCTCTTGTTAGACCCCTGACCACTCCCCTGTGATAGAACCATCCCAACTCTCCTAGCCATATTGGCCGAATCCTGGAAAGAAATCTCGCTCCCCGTCTCCTTATCCATCTGCAATCGAATAGGTTGAACGAGTCCTTAAATGAACCTCCTCTCTCTCTCTCTCTCTCTCTCTCTCTTTCAGTGGGAAGTATAAGAAGAGCATGATGGTCCAAGTCAATGAATCTGGTCTCGTACTGAGTAAAAGTCATAGAACACTGCTGGAGACGCTCAAACTACCTCTGATAGTTCTCCCTCTGAGTGATAGGAAGAAACTTCTCCAGAAATAGCTGAGAGAACAGATCCCAAGTCAAAGATGGTGACCCAGCTAGTCTAGCCAAACAATAATATCTCCACCAAGTCTTGGCGGATCCAGACAAACAAAAAGTAGTAAAGTTGACCCCATTGGTCTCCACTATTCCCATGTTCCGAAGAACCTCATGACAGCTGTCGAAATAATCTTGGGGATCCTCAAAAAATGTACCACCAAAAGTATTAGTAAAAAACTTGGTAAACCTGTCCAATCTCCACAAGGCATCAACAGACATAACTAGCCCTTCACCGGTCTAAGTTGCCGCTCGGCTGAAGAAGCGGTACTTGCTTTCGCCATTCGTGAAAGAACAAGAGTAGAGGGTTTAATTTAGCATTGAAATAACAAAGTCGCACGACAAAGAAGAATAAATGTGAAGGTTTTCCTGACTCTGTAGCCTCTAGGGATAAATATAGACGTCTCCGTACCGATCCCTCCGACTCTACTAAGATTGTCCATGAATTGTGATACCTAAGCAACGTAGAGCTCTGATACCAACTTGTCACAACCTGGATTTCCCACCCTCAGGAGTCGTGATGGTGCCTACTAGTGAAAACTAGGCAAGCCAATCATTCCAAATATTTTACTTTTTTCCATTTTTTAATCCTTTAACCGTTGTGAATTAACATTATATGAACAATGGAAATAATAAAGCGGAAGAATGAAATGTAACAATTTAATAATAATATCGATACCAATCCATAAACATAAGCTACCCAGAACTGGTGTCACAATCTCACAAACTATCTAAGAATACTATAAACAGGGTTCGAACAAAATAGATACATGTCTGTCTCTGAAATAGTAAAGAACGGAAGAAAAACTAGATAGGAAGGGGACTCCAAGGCCTGCGGACGCCTGCAGGACTACCTCGGGTCACCTGATGGACTGAAGGCAGCAACCTCACTGTGGTCCAAAAGCTGCAGCACCGGGATCTGCACACAGTGCAGAGTGTAGTATCAGCACAACCGACCCCACGTGCTGGTAAATACCTAGCCTAACCTCGGCGAAGTAGTGACGAGGCTAGGACAAGACTACCAAATAAACCTATGCAATTATATCATATACAACAAGTAATAATGACAGAAACTAGCAGTTAAAGATGGGAAGGGGAAACATGCTGCGGGGAATATCATGTACAACAAAATCTCAGTAAAGAAGTGAAAGGAACACGAAGGTTCAACTGTAAGCAAGAATAAGGAAGTCAAAGACAAGTGCACGACATCACCCTTCGTGCTTTTACTCTCGCACTCACCTTAAGAATCAATATAATCAACACCGCATCACCCTTCGTGCTTTTACCTCACATAATCATGGCACGGAATTATCCTTCGTGCATTATCACTCATATCATGACACAAAATTTTACATCGTGCGGCACGACATCATTCTTCGTGCTTTTACCTCACAATATCAGCACGTCATCACCCTTCGTATATTAACACTCTCAAATCATGCACGACACCACCCTTCATGTTTTACACTCTTCCTCACCCAAGCAACAATCATAAAGCAATTTGGGCAAGGGACTCAATAATATCACAATAAAATTCCGGCAAGGGAATCTATATCATGAGTAATAACATGACGGCAAGGGAGATAATATCAAAAGCAATAACATCCCGACAAGGGAGACAATGTCATAAACCTCTTCTTTTTTTCATATTTACTTCACAACTCAATTCTCAACTTGAGCCAATGCTCTACAATGTTCAATTACCAATAATACTTCCACAAGACCTGTTGAACAATAGAAATCATCATATAAAGCATGAACAACACAAAACGGAATCACATTAATCATAGTATAAGACTCACAAGCATGCTTGACACCGATATATAGATACTCGTCACCATGCCTATACGTCAAACTCAACAATTAACACATAGAAAATAAGACACAACTCCTAATCCCTCAAGCTAAGGTTAGACCAAACACTTACCTCAATGGCACGAACACAATTCAAGCCTCAACTGTCGCTTTACCTCTTGTTTTCACTACCAATTCGCTTGTATCTAGCTACAATTTACTTAACGATATAAATAAATGCTAAATGAATCAATTCTAATGCATGAAAATAGGTTTTCTAAAGATTTTCCCAAAAAGTCAAAAATCGACCCCGGGCTTGCATGGTCAAAAAGATGAGGTTCGAACCAGAACCCGATTACCCATTCACCCACGAACCCAAATATATAATTTGTTTTGAAATCGGACCTCAAATCGAGGTCCAAATTTCCAAAATTTGAAAATCCTAAGTTCTACCCAAAACACCCAATTTCCCCCATAAAAAACCTTGATTTTGAATTGAAATCATGTGAAAAGATGTTATAGATTAAAGAAAATGAGTTAGAAATGACTTACAATCGATTTGGAGAAGAACTTTTCTTTAGAAAATCGCCCAAGAGAGCTTAGGGTTTGAGGGAGTTTGAAAAATGAAGAATTTTCGGCTAAGTTATGATTTACACAGGTGCAGATATCGCCTTTGCGATGATATGTTCGCAAATGCGAACTCGCAATTGCGGCCAAGGCTTCGCAATTGCGAAGGAAGGCCTGCCCTGTTAACCTCGCAAATGCGAACCACCGTTCGCAAATGCGAACACTGTTGGAGTCTCTTTTGCGATTGGAGCTTCGCAAATGCGAAGGTCACCCCCTACCCAGTCATCACAAATGCGATGGTTAGTCGGAAATGCGAGCTTGCAATTGCGATCCCTGCAGACCTGCAACACACCAGCAGTTTTCTTAAGTCCAATTTCACTCTGTGGCCTATCCAAAACTCATTCGAGCCCTCGGGGTTCCAAACCAAACATGCACACAAGTCTAAAAACATCATATGGACTTGATCGTGTGATCAAATCATCAAAATAACATCAATAACTATGAATTTAACCTCAAATTCATGAAATCACTCAAGAACATCAAATTTTCCAAATTCTCAAATAAAGGTTCGATTTGTACTAAACGAATTCTGATTCTTACCAAACTTCACAGATTCAACTTAATAATTATATAAGACCTGTACCAGGCTCTAGAACCAAAATACGACCCGATACCATCAATTTTAAACATCTTTTCACTTCTAAAACGTCTTATAATTTCAGTTAAATAATTTCTTTCAAAAATTCATTTCTCGGGATTGGGACCTCGGAATTCGATTTCAGGCATATGCCCAAACCCAAAATTTTACTACGGACCCTATGAGATCGTCGGATCATGGGTCCGGGTCCATTTACCAAGAATGTTAACCAAAGCCAACTTTATTCAATTTTAAAAGCCAATTTCCTTATTTTACTTAATTTTTACATAAAAGCTCCCTGGAAATGTGCCCGGACTGTGCACACAAATCAAGGTGCGACAAAAAGAGGTTTTTAAGGCCTCGGAATACAGAATTTACCTGCAACACAAGTGATGTCATCACAACCGTTTTTTCATTTCTATCATTCCTGCTAGTGGATGGTTTTTGAGTGGTAGGCCACAGAGCAGGAATGAAAAAACGGTTGTGATGACATCACTTGTGTTGCATGTAAATTTAGTGTTCCGAGGCCTTAAAAATCTCTCTTTGTCTCACCTTGATTTGCGTAGTCCGGGCGCATTCCTGGGAAGCGTTTATGTGAAAACTAAGTTAAATATGAAAATTGGATTTTAAAATTGAATAAAGTTGACTTTGGTCAACATTCTTTGTAAACAGACCCTCACCCATGATCCGACGGTCTCGTAGTGTCCGTAGTAAAATTTGGGACTTGGGCATATTCCCAGAATTGAATTCCGAGGTCCCGAGCCCGAGAAATGAATTTTTAAAGAAAATTATTTTCTGGAAAATATAAAGGTTTTTAGAAGTGAATTGATGCATTTTCTTGATGGTATTAGGCACATATCTTGGTTCCGGAGCCCGGTACAAGTTTAAAATAATAATTAAGATGAATTTGTAAAATTTGGTAAAGATCGGACCTAAAGTTGAGAAATTGGAAAATTTGATGTTCTTGAGTGATTTCATGAATTTGAGGTTTAATTCATAGTCATTGATGTTATTTTGGTGGTTTTATTGCACGAGAAAGTCCATATGATGTTTTTGGGTTAGTGTATATGTTTGGTTTTGTGCCTAGCTCAAGTCAATTTGGATAGGCCACGGAGTGAAATTGGACTTAGGAGCAAGTGCTGGTATGTATTTTGCCCAGGCCACTGATCTCGCAATTACGAGATCAGGCTTAGCAATTGCAAAGAGGACAGGCTTGGTAATTGCGACCCCAATGTCATAAATGCGAACCAAGACTGGGTGGCCTTGGTCGCAAGTGCGATGTCGCAAATGCAACTAGTCCCTCGCAAATGCGAAGGTGACCGGATTTTACCTTGATCGCAAATGCGACAGATTCTTCGCATTTGCGAAGATAGCAGGTCTTGAAGGGATTCACAATTGTGAACCCTGGTCGCAATTGCGACATTTGCGACCAGTGAATTAGGACTTAGACGCATTTTCCTCATTTTTAAACTCTCTCAAACCCTAAGATCTCTTGGGCGATTTTCTAAAAAATATTTCTTCTCCAAATCGATTGTAAGTCATTTCTAACTTATTTTCTTTAATCTATAACATCTTTTCACATGATTTCAACTCAAAATCAAGGGTTTTCATGGGGGAAATTGGGTGTTTTGGTTAGAACTTAGGATTTTCAAATTTTAGGGATTTGGATCTCGATTTGAGGTCCGATTTCAAAAAAATTATATATTTAAGTTCTTGGGTGTATGGGTAATCAGGTTTTGGTTCAAACCTCGGGTTTTGACCATGTGGGCCCGAGGTCGATTTTTTACTCTTTGGGGAAATCATTGGAAAACCTATTTTCATGCACTAGAATTGATTTATTTAGCATTTATTGATATCGTTAAGTATATTGTGGCTAGATACAAGAGAATTGGTGGTGTAAACAAGAGGTAAAGCGGCAGTTGAGGCTTGAATTGTGTTCGTGGTATTGAGGTAAGTGTTTGATCTTCCTTAGCTTGAGGGATTGAGAGTTGTGTCTTATTTGCTATGTGTTAATTGTTGAGTACGATGTATAGGCATGGTGACGAGTATCTATACATTGGTGTCAAGCATGCCCCTGAGTCTTAAATAGTAATCGTTGTGTTCTTGATAAATACTACAAGTGCCTAAGTTGTTGATTCTTTGTGTTGGGCAAGAATTATGATTATCCTCGTGGTATTTGGTTGTTGTTGAGTATTGGTTCCAGTTAAGGTTTCATTAGTGAAGTTAAATGTTGGTATAAGTTTGGTTATAGTTGGTTCCCTTGCCGGGATTTGCTTTTTCTCGTTGTTGATGTCACGACCCAAAACCCCTCCGAAGGAGTCATGATGGCACTTAGTCTCTAAACTAGGTAAGCCTAACATCTACTTATAGTACAAGTCATAAGCCTAAATAACTCTCAATAAATCACAATTCCCAAAACTGGTAGTACAAGTCATAAGCTTTCTAAGAGTAGTTATACAAAATAAATACAACACTATTCCAGAAAGAGAAGGAATCAATGGAATATAAATACAAACAAAGGTGACTTCGAGGCCTGCAAATGCAGCAACAGGTTACCGTGAGTCTCCACCGTGACGACCCGCACAACTACTATCGATCAATACCTGGATCTGTACGTAAAAATATACAGAAGTGTAGTATGAGCACACCACAGCGGTGCCTAGTAAGTATCAAGACTAACCTCGGTGGGGGTAGTGACGAGGAACAGTCAAGACACCTACAGGTCAAATAAAATGAATAGGATATGATAATAAAATATTGAGATAAAGATAACGAGGTAATATCAACATCGGAGAGAAACCAAAATACAAACAGTAGGAACAATAAAGGGAAAACACGGGTAGTTACGAACGATAACCAAGTAGATCACATAACCAAGTAAATCAACACTGATATAACAGGAACAGAGACAAGTAAGAATATATTCAAAAGAAGAAGCAAATGCCAACTCAATCAATCACATCATGTCTAATACACAATCCCGACCATCTCAATCCTCGGTTTTTCATATCATAATCTCAACCTCCGAACCTTCAGCACACATGGCACCTTGTGCCCCCATATTTTCCGTCTCACTTTTAACAAAAAAATCCACATGCTATACAATACATAATGTCCGTACAAATGCACTCAAGATGTTCAAGAAGTCACATTTACATAATATAAGTAAATTACCATTTCTAAACTAATTAGAAAAAAATCAGTAGAAAAGGATGAAACAATTTTTTAGAATTCATTTGAATAAAGAAGGTACCATTTTAAATTTAAATACAATATCGAATGAATTATTACCTTTAACGTGTGAGTTAATAACTTAAAAACTTGGTAGAAATTCCTTTTTAAGTAAAAATACAACCTCAGACAATTTGAGGGAATATAATTGAGAAACTAATTGTATTAAAGATGTAACAATTATTAAAGTTTGAAGTATTGAAATGTGTGTATATATATATATATATATATATATATATATATATATATATAAACGGCGAGGTATTGAAAACACTGTAGGTTCTAACACAAAGGACAGTAGTAAAGAAATTTAAACAGTTAAAACACTTGGATTGATATCAACAAATAAACACAGCAAACAGAAAGTGCACGGCATCACCCTTCGTACTTTAACTCTCAATCCTCAACATACAATCAATAATAGAAATGTGCACGACATTACCCTTCATGCTTTATCACTCTTCCTCACAATATGAATCATGTAAATGTGCACGACATCACCCTTCGTGCTTTATCTATCTTCCTCACCATAAGCATCAATATAAATATGAATGTGTATGACATCACCCTTCGTGCTTTATCACTCTTCCTCACCATATGAATAGTATAAATGTAAATGTGCACGGCATCACCCTTCGTGCTTTATCACTCTTCCTCACCATATGAATAATGTAAATGTAAATGTGCACGACATCACCCTTCGTGCTTTATCACTCTTTCCTCACCCAAATAGTAGAAACAACAACATCCCTGCAAGGGAATCAACAATAGAAACAATAACATCCCGACAAGGGAATCAACAATAGAAACAATAACATCCCGTCAAGGGAAACAATATCATAAGCAAAAATATCCCGACAAGGGAATCAATAAGTACATCATAAGGGTCACAAAAAAATCAAGAAGCATGACAACCTCAACAAAATAACAGGACATAATAAGCACCTGATAACTACACCGGTAACCACAATAATGGGACATGTAACATATTTGCACGAAGTCATAGAGGAACTTACAATCAAGAAGTATCAAACAATAAGGAAGGCAATCACTTCAATTAAAGCAATTTAGGGTCAATGTAACACGTAAGAATTTGAGGAAAGATAACAACATTATATGAAGCATATAAAGGCAATTTAAGCAATTATTAAGCCTAATCATAACAGGTACTTTCCACATAATAAACATAAGGACCTAAGAACCCTAAAGAAAATTTTCCACAAATAATTTCGAGCACACACTCGTCACCTTGCATGCCCGAGCTACAATTAGCATAGAAGACTCAAAACCTAAGGGGATGTCCCCCACATAAGGTTAGGAAAGATCCTTACCTCAAAGACGACAAACCAATAATCTAAAACGCACTTCTAGGGAGAAAAGACCTCCGGACTACTCAAGTCTAACCAAATTAACTTCAAAGCACAAATAAAACACATAAGAAACTCTACTCAAGTCGACTCGCGGGCCCGCACCTCAGAACCTGACAAATTTTATAAAAACCGAATAGCCATTCCAATATGAGTTCAACCATACAAAATTTATTAAATTATGATACCATTTGGCCACTCAAATCGTGATTTTTCATTTTAGGAATTTTCTTCAAAAACCAACATTTCTCCCAAACCAAAACGCAAATTAAATGATTGAAAAGAAGGTAAAATCATGGAATATGTTTGATTCTAGGTGAAGAACACTTGCCCAATCGATTTGTATGAAAAGCCCTCAAAGAATTGCTCAAAACCGAGCTCCACAAGTCAAGTTATGGTGAAAATGGTGTAACCCTCGATTTGGAAATTATATTCTGTCCGCCCAGATTTTGTGCATCGCAAAAGAGGAAGGACAATCGCGTTCGCTAAGAAAGGAAACTGAAGCTGCCAAGAAAAGCCATCGCGAACGCGAGCTAAGGTATGCGAATGCAGAGAGTAAGGAACATAGGCTTACGCGAACGCAGAGGGTGTGACACAATCGCGAAGAAGAAATAGCCACCAGCTCCCTAGTTCCTAATTCTACTATGCGAATGTGAGGGATTGGATGCGAATGCGAAGAAGGAGAAAGGCAAACCTTCACGAACGCGAGAGGTTAACCGCGAAGGCAAAGAGCAATAAATTCCTCCTCCAAGATTACTCTTCGCGAACACGGAGGAGCAGACGCGGACGCGAAGAAGGACACCAATTGACAGATATCAGCAATTCAAAATAGGAGGAAAAAGACTCGCAGCCCACCCGGAACACACCCGAGGCCCCCGGGACCCCATCCAAACACACAAACGAGTCATATAACCTAACACGAACTCGCTCGAGGTCTCAAATCACATCAAACAATGTCGAAACAACGAATCACACCAAGAATCGAACTTAGGAACTTTCAAACCTTCCAACTTCCAAAACTCATTTCTTCCAATTTGACTCTGAATTATCCGTTAAATGAATTCAACCTTGCACGCAAGTCGATACACATAATATGAAGATTCTCATGACCTCAAACTGCCGAATCAGACGCAATTGCTCAAAATGATCAGTCAGGTCGTTACATCTTCCTCCACTTAAACATATGTTCGTCCTCGAACGTGCCCGGAGTCATTCTAAAACCATCGAACCACCGCATGAGCTCACCTTACATACACCCGGGGGTGATTCCCCATCACTCAACCTAAGTAGAACTGACAATACAACATAACTGAAGATCTCATCTCCTCCTTAGCCCATAACCTTAGAACAGAACCCAACCTCAACATTTGAAATTCCTCATCGGATCCGAATTCCATGTCATCAAACTGCATGAGTCTTAATCAAGCTGAATCGAACCAAATTCCAATCCAAAATACAATCACACGCTGCCCCACATAACTCAAATGCTCGAAGCAATAACCTTTGACCACCATAGCTGCTCAATAATATCTCGAATGCCAGCAACACACCTCACATTAAATATAACCTCATTCTGGACCTCCACATTGCTGTTCATGATAAAGAAACATGCGGGAACTCATAGCCGCCCACGAAGACAACAGGTCAAGAAGCTCCCTCGTCCGCCAAGGGCCATCACCCAAATCTAGGTAGAAACACCCTCATACTTTCAAACACTCCTCGCCCCCAATAACATAGTACTAATATCAGGTCTAAGAACCTCATCTCAACCAATATAAGCAACCCAACTAACAGCTCATCACGGAACCACACAGATTTTCACATCACACAATTCGTACACCAAACCAACAATAACTCAATTATGTAGCACAAATAAAGAAAAGCAAAGTATAAGAATTATCTAACGAGCTCAACATGTGTAACAACAAAAGTGTAGCTCTTCATCAAATCGTCCCACAGAGTGAAAACACAACACTAAATGAACACAAGGAAAGGGTATCCCACATAACATCCGCTACGACGTGCAGCCCGCTCCCAAATACTCATCAAGCCAAAATGCTCGAGCTCACTGAACATATGAATACTAATATCAAGTACAACAGAGTGCACAAATAAAATTGTGGGAAAATAAATGAAAGTGCTAAAGCATGAAAGAAGCAAGCACAACTAAGGTGCAATGAGCAAATCAACATCACGAGGGCTATCTCGCCCGCATCGCCATAAGGCCTGAGCAGAATTACAACATGCATGGGGAATAATCATACAGCCTCACCGCCTAACACAACATAAAAGAGTAGCACATAACATAGGCTAGGGGCACAAATAATATCCATTCTGCCTGATAACATAACCATAATGACGATCTCACAAGAGCATACAAACTGGACCTGATACAAGATACATATTCTCATTGAGCTTTCAAATAGCCTCCAACCAAATCCTGATCCTTCCCAATTAGATAAATATTCTTCAAAAAGATCCACAACAATCTATCGATAATACATGCTATTAATTATCCCATTCTCAACATTTCTCCACAATCTGCAAATAGGAAATAGTTCACATATGAGGGCATCTAGCCCCAATACCTCAGAAATACCAAAATTTCCTTACCCGAACTCAACTACACAAATCAAATGGCTGATACATCACTCACACCCTATCATTCTGCTGAAGCACTCATATAGAGTTTCTGACCGCATAACAAAACATGAACCTCGCCTTGAAAATCCAGTAATCACCATACTACCAGCCACACACTACAAACCAAAACTCAAGGTCCTTTCCAAAAAATGCACACTCTTTACCTATGATAGCAAACAATGCCAATGCTCTATTAATTTCAGATATCGATTTAGGAGAAACTGCAATGTACCACATATTCTTTATGCCCATGGTAGACACCCAACTCAAGTTGTTGCCCAAACCATCGAGAACTCCCCGAGATCCACCCGCATGTAACTAAGCCATTAGGACCGTATCTCCCCAAATCAACCAAGTCACACAAACCTTCCAATACCAGAGTGCTTCCACAAATACTAATAGGGAATTCCCATTCAAAAGGACCAAGTACTTCCATTACTATGCTGACCCAACACTATTGAGCTGACCCATTTCTTCGGATAGTCGATATGCAATAATCCAAAACAAAGTCCCAAATATAGATGATCCTAACACGAACCACGTAGCCAGAAGCTCATAAACCACCGCATTTCCTCTGAAACACCCCGTTCTGCCGCAACCACGATACCCATGCTGAAAAAACCTCCTATGAATTTGAAGTTGTTCCTCCGACTCCCTTGATACTGAAATGTAGATCTATTATTGACGTAGAAATACTGTAAGCCCCAACATCATCTCGTGCAAGATATTAGACCCTGGTCATACCCTAAATCCGGGAACCTAACAATACCGCATATACACATACCTCAGGCTAAACTGATATAAATCTAACTCTGCAATCTGAATGCCGCTATTGGACTCCTCCACTTGGCGCAAAGCCATAGAAAACAACATCTGATGATCCGCAAAACTAACCTCCACAGCTCGTACAACACAAATCACAAGGCACTCCAATACCACCAGCTACCCTCAATCAACATCCATCTCATGACTCTGCCACGATCTCGATGACTAGCCAATCAATCAAACCTTCCCAAGATCGCACTGATCAACCAGATGCCGGAAACTACTGTGCTTCCATATGAACAACTGAATAGCCTCTCAATGCCTCTGTACCTCCAGTCTGGACGACACACTGAGAAAATGTCTGAGCATCCCTAACTCCCTCATAGTCCGTCTATAGCATCACGAGCCATTGAATAGACACATTTTTACTCATTTTTCAAACTCTCTCAAACCCTAAGCTCTCTTGGGCGAGTTTCTAAAGAAAAGATCTTCTCCATATCGATTGTAAGTCATTTCTAACTCATTTTCTTTAATCTATAACATCTTTTCACATCATTTCAACTCAAAATCAAGGGTTTTTATAGGGGAAATTGGGTGTTTTAGGTAGAACTTAGGATTTTCAAATTTTGGGTATTTGGACCTCGATTTGAGGTCCGATTTCAAAACAAATTATATATTTGAGTTCTTGGGCGAATGGATAATCGGGTTTTGGTTCGAACCTCGGATTTTGACCATGTGGGTTCGGGGTCAATTTTTGACTTTTTGGGAAAATCATTGGAAAATCTATTTTCATGCACTAGAATTGATTCATTTAGCATTTATTGATATTGTTAAGTATATTGTGGCTAGATACAAGTGAATTTGTGGTGGAAACAAGAGGTAAAGCGGTAGTTGAGGCTTGAATTGTGTTCGTGGCATTGAGGTAAATGTTTGGTCTAACCTTAGCTTGAGTGATTAAGAGTTGTGTCTTATTTGCTATGTGTTAATTGTTGAGTACGACGTATAGGCATGGTGACTAGTATCTGTTGATACCCAATTTTTTCCTATGTATTTTTACATGCAAATATTTTTAAAATAGAATATATATGCACGTATAAGTATGTCCAAGTGTTTCAATAGTTTTCCTTATTTCTAAAAGATTTTTTAAACTGATTTATTGCCCATTTTAGCAGTACAAAAACCAATAATTATTCCCAAAATTATCATTTTGGTGAATAACTTACTTTATTCTCATATTTATACCAAAATATAGCTAGGGTAATTTTTATACATTTTGTTACAAATTTATTTGGTATTTTAAAAGCTATATTGCATATAATTGCAATTTTAGCCTATTTTAAGATTAATAGCATTTTATAATTATGAAATTGGTTCTAATATTTTTAAATTAATATTTATATATCATTAATTGACTCAGTACCTTTAATTTATTTTCAAAAGTCATTTTACTCTATTTAAAATCTGGCCCATTTTGTTTCAATTATAGCCAAAATTGGTTCCCCTAATTGACCCAATTTCAAACCCAATTTTGGACCAGCCCAATTCTATTTAACCCAACCCTTAACCCATTTAAAACTACCCGACCCAAACCCTTTTTAATCTAGGCCATTGATCAATCTGATCAACGACCACGATTTCCCCTTTCCTTTTTTAATTCGTACACACCCCTAACCTTAACTCATTTCATTCTATCAGCCGCATCTAAATAACCCTTCTCTCAAACTCTCTCAAAGGTTCTTGAAACCCTAATCATCTCCTACTGTCTTCTACCTTCAGCTCATCGGAATCCATGGCCTCTCATGCCATGGATGGCTTAAACTCATCTCCCTCTGCTCTTAAACACTTGGTTTTCGAAGTTTTGAGGTTTGACCTCAATGGTGTCCGTTCAAATCCTCTCCGATTCAAGGTTCTATGGCCTCTCCGGCCTTGTTCCGGCATATCCAAGCATTATGAGCCTATTTCTGACTTATCCGACTAAGATCGGACCTTTTCCAAGTCTTTCTCGCTATAGGGTTCCTCTGAAACCCTAGCTATTCGAGGTTTTATCTGATTATTTTCTTAAATCTATTCTATATCTGTGCTCTACTTGAGTTTTTAAACGTTTTCCCTAACTTTTCTTTCAAAAATTACTTCTTTCCGATTTAGGGTTTTTCTGAAAAGCTTAAAATGTTTCTCTGACTTTTCTTCTTGTTTTCTTTTTGTGTATTTGTCTATACTATGTTCTTATGTTTTCTTTTCTACTACGCATGTTCTTCTACTGTGTTCTTATATTTTCCTTTATCAAGCATGTTCTTTTGTGCTTTGTTTTCTACTGTGTTTTGTACCATGCTCGCATGTTTATCTTGCTGTATTTTCCTATATGATCTTTTGCTATGTTTTTTCGGTATTTTTGTGTTCTTCTACTGTATGTATTTCCTACTGAGTTCTTAAGTTTTGTTTGCCTTCTACTGAACTCTGTTTAAGTCCCTTCTAAAAGGTTTTCTTAAACACGTTTCTTTTACTGTCGTGACTATTCTCTCATTATGCTCCTACATTGTGTCTGCTTTGAATATTATTTGTATTTTCTTGTCTTCTCATGACATTCTGAAAGAAAATCTCTGAGCCTGTTGCCTCCTCATCTCTGTATTTGACTCGAGTCGGAAACCCTAGAATTTGGGGGTTTCCTCCAAGTTTGGTCATATGATCAAACTAGGGTTCTGTTTGGGGACCCTTGACTCTTTCAAACTTATTTCTGGGTCTATGAACTAAGTGTGAACTTCTTTTGTTTGCACACAATTCTGATTCTCCTACTCTATACTCTTCTATTGAATAACATGACAAATTCCTTCATATTTAACGTGTCTGTGTGCTTTTATTAATGAGGAATCTTTCTTCAAAATGGTTTTCCACCTTGTGATTGATTCAGAATTCCTTTAATAAGTTTAATTTATTGGTACTGATTTTCCTTAAGTCGAAATCCTTCCCATCTTTCTGACCTGGTTCATTCATACGAAATCCTCAATTTCTGATTTACTAGCTGTTAACTGATTTCATTTCCTTATTTGTACAAACGGTGCACTATCAAGACTTTGTCCTTAAATAAACCTCTATGTATTTGCCCCTCTTGTACTGCTCTGGGAAAGTGTTTGATTGACCCCTTTCTTTAATTATTTTGCCCGTTTGAAGTCAGAATCCCTTAATTAAAGGGAGACCTTGTGTAATTGATTTCCAAACTGTTTTTCTTACCTATTTCTACTTGCTTTCTGCACTATAAAAGGGCACGACCCTTCTGCACTTTGGGACACCTTCAATTCAATACTTCTACACTTCACAATTCTCTTCTAAACTCATAGCATTCTGATTACTCGTTTGCATTTTGGCTTTACAAGACTACTGCTTTCTCTTTGTTTATTTTCTCTGAAACTGGTATGTCCTAGTTTCAGCATCACCCCAATGTGTTTACTTAAAGTTTTTATATCCATGGCTACCTTACTGTTTATGTAGAGTTCAAAATTTAACTTAATATGCCTATGTTCTACTGCCTGTTTCTACTGTGAATCTTTGCTCCCTACCCCATCACCCCTATGTATTTGTAAGTGGTGATTTAGGGCATCGAAATATGAGTTGTTGCCCATGACTTGAGTTCTGAACCAGTGAGGTCCTAACCTCTAAGAGGCTAGAGGGTGTGCCAGCATATCTTATTGCTGAGTATGCCCATCAGCCTGCTTCTCTTGTGTTCTTGCAAATCCCTTACTCCTCTATACCCCTATATGCACTGATTTTTATGTTGTTCCCTTTCCCCTCCTTTCCCCTTTCAGAATTTCACTTCTGCAGTTGCACTTTCTCCTAGCTTCTAGGTTCTGCCCCCCCCCTCTTGTGAGCCTTGCCTTGGGACCTTGAGTTCCCTTTGAACTTGGACACTTGAGGGCTGGCCCTTCCACACTGCATTATGTTCTTAATCTGGTAATATTTGGGTGTGAGCACTGCCCGGAATCCATATGAGGCTCTTAAGGAACTCTGACACATCCAAAGATGAGAGAAAGGCTTTGGATCATGATCTTTAGAGTTGGATCATCTCATATTTCAGACATGGAGTCTGAATTAGGCTCCCCTTGGTTGTACTTTTAATTTTGCTTTTCTTATTTCATTCCGGGCTGTAATAACTTGTAATAACTATTGGGGATGGCTAGTGAAAAGGGAGGGAATCATGCCTGCAAAGGGGTAGATATCATGTTCATAGGGAATCATTATACTTCTGCACTTCTGCATTTCAATATAGATATCATGTTCATAAGGAATTATTATACTCCTGCACTTCTGCATTTCATATAGATATCATGTTCATATGGAATTATTATACTTTTGCAGTTCTGCATTTCATATAGATACTATGTCTATAAGCTTCTGCACTTCTGCATTATATAGAGACCATGTCTATAGGTTTCTGCACTTCTGTATTATATAGAGACCATGTCCATAAGTCATTTCTGAAATTATGCATATCATATAGATAATATGCCTATAGGACTTCCTGCAATTTGCATGTGCATCTGTCATTAGGCAAACCTGTTTATAGGAGTTAAATAAATAACTGCATATAGATGACCTGCCTATAGGATTTCTGCATGTCAATAACAATATTTTTAAAGTCAACAACGCCTAGAAAGCATGCCTATAGGAATTAACAACCTAGTATGAAACGTTTTCGTTCACCTATAGGTCTAAAATCGGCAATATTGTCCAACATCTGCAGAATCTTTTGTCAAAACTCGTCTTCCCTGAATAACTGACGACCTCTTCTAAAATCAGTACACTTCATCTTTTCTGTAACCAGTAGATATCATGCCTATAGGTTTCGTCTAACACTTAGGCAAGCCTTAGGATAAAAGTTATAACTGCACCATTTTTTTTATTACAACCAGTGGGCAGGTCTAATTCAGACTTCTTATCTGAAAATATGTGATAAATCAGCCTGTTTTCCCCTTTTAAGTTTTAATTAGACCCTAATCAGTACATGCAAGACATGCTAAACTAAATGCTTTTCTTTGATTTGAGGAGGTTTATTTGAGCCATACCTGTTTATGTGTTTCTCCAATACTTGCTATACATGTTTTGTTTGTCGCCTTAGTATTTTTACCTTTTGAAACCACAAATAAGCCAACTTTTCCACCATTATAGGATTAGTAGACCCAAACACCTCCGGGGCTGATAGAATTGGTGCAGGTAATAGCATGCAATAAGTAAACGAGACTATTTCGCGCTTTAACACCTTAACGGGGTGGGAACGGGTAGATATGGATGTGATGACCACGCGATAATGTCACATGTAACCCCTCGTCGAGGAGCGATTACCGGATATTGTGTGGGGTGATCCATATTATTTATAAACTTAGGACCCCCTTTCCTTTACTTTTTTATTTTGTTGTTTACCTTTCAAAATTTTAAACTGTTTTTCTCAAATTTCAGCTTGCCTTTCACTTCTTTTAATTTTATCTATTTGCAACCCTTATGTGAAAACCCCCTCATATTTGAAACTCTTATTTCCTGAGGGGTGCCTAACACCTTCCCTTCGGGATAATTTCAAGCCCTTACTCGATCTCTAGTTTTCCTAAATTAAACTCTTCTTGGTGTCCTAATGCACTTTAATCATTAGGTGGCGACTCTTCTCTTTTAATACCCGTTAAAAGAGTTGTCAATGTCATAAACCCTATTTCGTGAGAAAAAAGGGGGGCGCGACAGCATCACGACTTTGCTGGGGACATTTAGGCTTTTACCATTTTAGACTATTATTGTGATTTATGCTTCTTTATGCGCAATTATTTGTTTATTTCTTTTAAGTATTCAATTTTCTTTTCGATTACGAAACTGACTTGACTCTTGATTCTTTCCCTTGCGTCCTTTACTGCTTTCCTCTACTGCACTCCTTTATGACTATTTTAAATTATTGTAATTATTACTTTATGAACGTGCAAATACGTGACAATTTGTTTAATCATTGCATAACCATGTTTTCAACATCATATTCCACTCGTGCCAAACAAATACCATAGCAACGCTTATAATGAGTGGTTGGGCTCTTCCGATATTTTCACCCTTTAAATCCGGAAAAGGCGTATTTGCGGTAAAACCATTCGATCAACGGTGTAGTCGACGGTTCCGTGCCTTTCCCTCTTGAGTTGTCCGCTCAAGGATACCAGTCTAATACCCCAAAGAAACCTTACTCTGTTTAATTGTGCATGCATCATGGTCAAACTTAGACGAGTCAGTTATGTTGTCCGCATAATGACTCTTTAAGACAACCTCGTCCAAAGTCCACTGGGTTTTCCCAAAAAAACCAAACGGACACTACCACATTCTGTACATTTATTTGGAGAATTAAATGCTTTTATGCCAATTATTGGTATTTAATAGTCGAGTCTGGTGGGGGTAAGGGCCTGACCCTTTTGTCTTGCAGAAACATGAGGCACGAAGTCCCCAGATTCAGCATGGTCACAAACATCCACCCAAGGTTGTTAAGCTGGTGGAAGGATCTTCATTCCAGTGATCAGACTCTTGTCCGAAAATACCTAGGAAATCTACCTTCTCTCCTGGAGGTCCAACCTAACAACAAAATCATAGAAGTTGCTACTCTGTTCTAGGACTATGATAGGAGGATTGACTGGTATACCATGGGAGACTCCGGGTTTGTTAATGCTGGAAAATTGCAAGGGTAGAGGTTTCCTCAAAATGATGGGCCTAAAGAAGAACCCAAACTTGACATGTTTGAAAGAGTCTTACATTCCCTTTACGGTCAAGGAAAATGCTACCGTACTTATCCGGATGAGTTTGCCTTACATCGTTGGGGCATATTCACCGAAGGGTCTTTGTCTTCATGTTCTGTTTCTTGGGGATGATAGTGTTTCCAATGAAGACAGGATCCATACCAGGCTAGCCATGGTCACCAAAACTTTGATGGAGGGAATTGGGGACACCCATTTAGCATAGTGCCCATGATCATCGTAGAGATATATCGAGCCTTGGAAAAGTGTCAACAAGGAGCCCCCACACTTTGATGGTTGCAACTTGCTACTCCAAATCTAGCTCATGGAGCATCTCCAAAGGGGTGAATATCGGCAAGAGATTCAACATAGAGACTTGGACGATCATATAGCCTTTCATCAACCAAGGCGAATGAACTACATGCCCAACATGTTTGCTCAGCCAGAAGATGCCAAGGGATGGGTGGAGCTATTTGAAAATCTGACTGAGGATCAAATACAATGGATGTTCGAGTGGTTCCCTACTGAAGAGTTCATCGCCCGATCCAGGGACGCACCATTTCTGATACTGATCGGTTTGAGAGGAACCTACCCTTATGTCCCTCTCCGGATTATGAGACAGGCTGATAGGAAATAGGTTATACCAAGGGTCGACAAGATGAGTCACTTCCGGGCCGACTTCCAAGCTGATGACAGTCCTTATAAGTGCCAAGCTCAGCATATGTGGCATTGCAAGATCATCATGTGGGGAGATATTATCGAGCCAGAAAGATACCATGCTGGTTGCACCCCATACTATTCAGGATGGCTAGAGGACAATCACAATGATTTGGGCCAACCTAGGTTTGTTCGAGGTCACAGAATCATCGATGAAAGGGCTGAAACACAGGTCAAATACAACCAACTGCGCAAGAGGATTCGGGAATGTGAAAGTGAACACCGTGAGATTCAAAAAGCCCACCAAAAGCTGATTGAAGAATGGAAAGACATGGCTGTCAACGCCAACAAGCGACTAGGATACTTGGAACGGGGTCTAGTGGAGCTGGAAAGGAAATTCATCAAGAGGATCGAGGACTACCAGAATGCTGAGGGAAATGAAGGTGAACACCTGGCTAGAGCCTACTTGCTGCTGGGACTTCACGAGCTGGTGAAGTTGTTCGATGGAGCCAAAAATGCCGAGTTTGGGGAAGGTCCTTCTGGGACCAAGTAGATAGGAGTCTTTACTTTTCGTTTTATGAATGTAATAAGTCCGATGGCCACTAGTGACATTTTATTTCCGATTATTTAGTATCGTTTTGGGATTCGTCTACTTTTTATCAATAAAATGAGGCATTTAGCATTATAAGATCTCCAGATCGACTTGTCGCTAGGCCTACCTCGGGCACAAAGAGGTTCCCCAAATTAGGACACGATTTACATTCTTGCACTATGTGTTTATATATCGCAACATTTTTCTTATAATCCTCACTGACTTGTTACCCTTTTGTTTTTATTTTTGTTTATTTATTCCCCTCCCCCAAGGTTAGTTCGTGCACTATGGCATCATCATCATATTCCACAAGATCAAAGGGCCCTCCCCCCACTCCTCCTCCAAGTCCTGTCAAAAACAAGAACAAAGAAAAGATGGAGGATCTGAACAACTCAACTGAACGGTAGAGGTCACTCATGGTACTCAGGTCTCCAAAGAAAGTGCGTCCGAACTCGAGCAAAAAATGTTGAAATTTCAGGAGGAACTTGATCAGGTCCGGAACATGGCGAGCTTATCATTTTCCCTCACCACCCCAGATGTCAATTTTCCTAACGCTCAGAACCCCACACCTCCACAAAATATCCCAAAACCACAAAACCATCCTGCTCCTCACCACCACTGCAACACCTGTCATACTTCCAACAATACTCCACTACTCATCCCAGAACTGATGAACTCCACAAATGACCATTTCCACACTCATAACACACCCATCTACGTGGAAACCATGCCACACTCCACCCAACACATTTCAAGCACACCCGAGTCTGATGATAAAGACTCACTCATCAGGAGTCTGGCTGAAGAGCTTAAGAAGTTGACTAGCCGAAATCAGGGCGACGAAGGAAGCAAAGGAATTGAGGGGATAAACTATGAAGATCTCTGCATACAGCCCGATGTTGAACTGCTCGAGGGGCACAAACCTCCAAAGTTCGAGATGTTCGATGGTACAGGAGATCCGAGAGTCCACTTGAGAACATACTGCGACATGCTGGTCGGAGTAGGGAAAGACGAAAGGATTCGATTGAAGCTTTTCATGAGGAGTCTGAAGGGAGATGCTTTGTATTGGTGCATTAGACAAGACCCAAAGAAATGGTCGAACTGGGTAAGTATGGCATCCGACTTTATGGACAGGTTCAGGTTCAA
Source organism: Nicotiana sylvestris (assembly GCF_000393655.2). Taxonomy (NCBI): domain Eukaryota; kingdom Viridiplantae; phylum Streptophyta; class Magnoliopsida; order Solanales; family Solanaceae; genus Nicotiana; species Nicotiana sylvestris. Next base: position 54,136,449 of record NC_091065.1, read on the forward strand.
CACAAAAAATGCACCAGATGTGTTCTACATTCAGAACTTAAAGAAGAATCCCACAGAAACATTCCGCGAGTATGCCATTCACTGGAGATCAAAAGCTGCTAAGGTCAGACCTGCTTTAGAGAAGAACAAATGAACAAGTTTTTCATCCGGGCTCAAGACCCGCAGTACTATGAATGGTTGATGTTGATTGAGATCCAGAAATTTTCTAACATCATCAAGCTAGGGGAAAGGATCGAGGAAGGCATCAAAAGTAGTATGGTTACGAACTTTGAAGCTTTGCAAGCTACCAATAAGGCTTTACAATCTGGTGGTACTTCCAAGAAAAGGGACATAGGTGCCGTAATGGTTGCACAAAGAGCCAAATACCCTATCAAATACCAAGCCTATCCGATACCTCCACTCACATATCAGCCTACCCAGAATTACCAAGCACCCTCACACTCTTACCAAGCTCCATCACCTACTTACCAATCACCCCCACCTCCTACATATCAACCTACTTCACCCAGATATTCCCAACCCGCACATGTCTACCAAGCCTACAATGCTCAGCCATTCCACTACAATCACCTCCCACACGTCAAAACTTTCCTAGACCTCGACCAAATTTCGACCGCAGACCCCCCAAACAGTATACCGCCATTGCTGAACTGATCGACCAGTTGTATGAAAGGCTCAAAGCTACTGGTTATGTAACCCTTATCCTTGCTATAACCCCTGAAAACCCTTCTTAGTGGTTCAATCCAAATAAATCATGTGCATACCATTCCGGCATGAAGGGACATACCATTGATAAATGTCGCTCTCTGAAAGATAAGATCCAGACTCTGATCGATAATAAGATCATTGTAGCAAATGAGCCTACTCCGAACGTCCGCAACAACCATATGCCAGACCATGAGGGTAGAGGTGTTCAATGATTGAAATAGAGGATGATTGGGATCCCAAAGGATCGATCGGTTTAATCACAGAAGGTGACGAACCAAAGAAGCCAATAGTCACCCTCAATCCGATTGTAGTCCAGACTCAGCCTTTTGGGGATACCAAGGTAAACATGTCTGTACCACTTGAGTTTGAAGCACCACCCCTCACAAAGACACCAATACCAATTGAGGTCGAATTGGGTCTCCAGCAAACGCACCTGCACCATTTGAAGTTGTTGTGTTACCTTCCAAAGTACACGTTCCACTCGGAGTAAAAGTGCCCATTCCGGTAGCAATGTCAGCTGTAACACCATTCCACACAAAGGCCATACCATGGGATTACACAGCCGATGCAAGAAGAAAAGGGAAAGCCAAGTTCGGGAAAACTGTTGCCGCACGGGATATGACAAGAACCGGTAGGGTATATACCCCGGAACATTTGGCTGAATCAAGCAAGCAGGCCTCTGGATGGCCAACCATCACTGAAACCGGGCCCAATGATCTCTGGAGAAAGATACAAGCCAAGGAGTATTCAGTCACTGACCAGCTGAACAAAACACCAGCACAAATTTCTATCCTAGCTTTGCTGTAGAATTTCGACGCACACAAGAATTCCTTGTTAAAGGTACTGAGTGAGGCATATGTACCAAGCAACATCACCGGAGGAAAAATGGCAAACATGGTAGGGCAGGTATTGGAAAGTCACAAGATCACTTTTCATGAAGATGAGCTGCCACCAAGAGGGTTGAATCACAACAAAGCGTTGCACATCACCGTGCAATGCGAAGATTATTTTATCACTAGGGTCCTGATTGATGGAGGGTCCAGCCTCAATATTTGTCTGTTAGTAACACCAGGACATTGGGAAAGGGTCTGCATGAGATCAAGGATGGGGCCATCAACGTCAAAGCTTTCGACGGTTCCCAAAGATCCACCATTGGGAAAATCAGCCTGTGTTTGCAAATAGGGCCTACTTTGTTCGACATTGATTTTCAGGTTATAGACGTACCGACATCTTACAACTTGCTATTGGGATGGACTTGGATTCATGCCGCTGGGGCCATAGCGTCAACACTGCATCAGGCGGTGAAATTTGAGTGGAACCACCTAGAGGTGATCATTCACGGCAACAGTAACAATCCCATATAAAGTCGCCAAATCATCACAGCAATTGGAGGAAGGAGAAAGATAGGAGGGGAAACCTATCACCACATCGAGCGAGTCAACGCCGTTGACAAAGATAAATGGTGGGACAACAAAATTGAAAGCATATTGAACTGGAGCGGATATGAGCCTGGCAAGGGACTTGGCAAGAACCTCCAAGGAATTTCCAAGCCGATCAAACTGAAGAAACATGGCACCACTTTTGGTCTGGGATATGAGTATACTTGGGAAGAGTTCAACAAGTGGTCGCCACTATGGCGTGACCCTTACTACCCACTGGAGCAGCCGATACCCCATTTGGAATAGACTTTCCAGTCAGCCGATGTTATATATGGGTTAGAAGAAGAGGAAGCACTGGCAGCAATGAGGAATTTATTCGTGGAAGATGATGAAATGGATTGTTGTGTCATTTTCAAGGAGGAGGGGGAGGAAGGCCCTTCCATACAGGCTGTAAGCTGAGCGCATGCCTCAACAATTGGACCATCAGAACCACCAGATCCCGGAAAGCCTCGGGGTAGCAAGGCTGAACAAAGTATCATGCACTATCTTTCATTTTTACTAGTTGATTTTCCTTTCGTATTTTTGAATTTTCGCAATAAGATCTTCAATATTCAAAACAGTTATGGAATTTAGCAAAACATTTTCTCTATAAATCTTACTCTTATTATTTTTATCTCATTACTTTACTCATACAACATTACTATTACTTATCTTGATGAACCAATGACTGTGACATGCAACGAGACAACGCAACAAACGGACATAGATTTAGAGGAAGATGACATACCAGAAGAGATTGTTAAAGAGGTTGAAAATTTTGAGAATAAACCTAAGTCCAACCTGGATAAGATCGAGATTGTTAACCTGGGAGATACAGAGAACGTCAAAGAGACGAGAATCAGTGTCCACTTATCGCCATCAAAAAAGAAGGAATACACAGAATTTCTAAGGGAATATGAAGACATATTCGCTTGGTCGTATGATGACATGACTGGTCTGAGTATATCTATTGTGGCTCACAAACTACCAACCGATCCAACATGTCTACCGGTAAAGCAAAAGCTCAGAAAGTTTAAGCCTGACATGAGTCTGAAAATCAAGGAAGAAGTCACTAAGCAAGTCAAAGCCAAGGTTCTCAGGGTAGTAGAATACCCAACATGGTTAGCCAACATTGTGCTAGTACCAAAGAAGGATGGGAAGGTTAGAATCTGTGTCGACTATCGGGATCTTAACCAGGCCAATCCGAAAGACGACTTCCCCTTGCCGAACATACATATCCTGATCGACAATTGCGCCAAGCATAAGTTGCAATAATTTGTATATTGCTTCGTTAGATATCATCAGATCTGGATGGACGAAGAAGATGCTGTGGAAAAGGCTTTCATTACGTCGTGGGGAATATACTATTACAAGATGATGCCGTTTGGCCTAAAAAATGTAGGGGCCACCTACTTGAGGTCCATGACTACCATTTTCCATGATATGATACATAAGGAGATCGAGGTGTATGTGGATGATGTCATCATCAAAACTAAGAAAGCCACTGATCACATGGAAGATTTGAGGAAGTTCTTCAACAGACTAAGAAGGTACAACCTGAAACTGAATCCCGCGAAATGTGCATTCGGGGTTCCTGCCAGAAAACTACTTAGGTTCATTGTAAGTCGCCTAGGAATAGAACTAGATCCATCAAAGGTTAAAGCAATTCAAGAATTGCCACCGCCAAAGAACAATAAGGACGTGATGAGTTTCTTAGGAAGACTCAACTACATCAGCCGATTCATAGCTCAATCTACTGTCATCTGCGAGCCAATCTTTAAGATGTTGAAGAAGTACGCCGCTACCAGATGGACTAATGACTGCCAAAGGGCCTTCGACAAAAGCAAGGAGTAACTGTCAACACCGCCAGTTTTGGTCCCGCCCGAACCAGGTAGACCCCTATTACTCTACCTTGTAGTTCTAGATGGAGCATTCGGTTGTGTTCTTGGGAAACATGATGAAACGGGGAGGAAGGAGCAGACCATCTACTATCTTAGCAAGAAGTTCACCCCTTACGAGGCCTGGTATTCTCTGTTAGAACGCACCTGTTGTGCTCTAACTTGGGTAGCTCAGAAGTTGAGGCACTATTTCTGTGCCTATACCACATATCTCATATCAAGGATGGATCCGTTGAAGTACATCTTTCAGAATCTCATGCTCACTGGAAAGCTAGCCAAGTGGCAAATCCTGCTGAGCAAATTCGACATTGTCTACATAACTCAGAAAGCAATCAAGGTACAGGCTTTGGCAGAACATCTTGCCGAGAATCCCATGGACGGAGAATACGAACCCTTAAAGACTTTTTTTCCTGATGAAAAGATATCATTCATAGGAGAAGACATTGCAGAATCCTATGACGGTTGGAGAATGTTTTTCGATGGAGCAGCAAATTTCAAAGGAGTTGGCATAGGAGCAGTCCTAGTATCAGAAATCGGTAAGCATTATCCGGTATCTGCCAAGCTCAGGTTCCCGTGCACCAACAACATGGTCAAGTACGAAGCCTGCATCTTAGGGCTCAAGATGGCCATTGACATGAACATCCAAGAGTTGCTAGTAATTGGGAATTCAAACTTGCTTATACATTAGGTCCGAGAAGAATGGGCGACCAAGAACTCCAAGATACTCCCTTATCTACATCATGTGCAGGAGTTGAGAAAGAGGTTCACAAAGATAGAATTCCAGCATGTTCCCAGGGTCCAGAATGAATTTGCCAATGCATTGGCTACCCTACCATCCATGATACAACATCCAGATAAGAACTTTATTGATCACATTCCGGTAAAGATCCATGATCAGCCAGCTTACTGTGCTCATGTCGAAGAAGAAGCAGACAGAAAGCCTTGGTTTCATGACATCAAGGAATACTTGGCAAAAGGGGAATACCCATAGCTTACAAACGCTATTCAAAACCGCATGCTTCAGAGATTATCCAACAATTTCTTTCACAGCGGGGGAATCCTGTACAGGAGGACTCCTGATTTGGGATTACTAAGGTGTGTCGATGCAAAGGAAATATCTAAATTACTAGAAGAAATCCATGTTAGGACCTGCGGGCCACATATGAATGGATTTGTCTTAGCCAAGAAGATACTCCGAGCTGGTTATTTTTGGATGACTATGGAAACGGACTACATCCAGTATGTCCGAAAGTGCCACCGCTATCAGATACATGAAAATATGATAAAGGTTCCTCCAAACAAGCTTAATACAACAAGCTCACCATAGTCGTTTTCCGCTTGGGGAATGGATGTTATCGGACCAATCGAACCTGCCGCAGCAAATGGGCACAGGTTCATCCTAGTGGCAATTGATTATTTTACCAAATGGGTTGAAGTAGCATCGTACAAGGCAGTGACTAAGAAAGTTGTGGCAGACTTTGTTCGCAACTGTATCATTTGTCGGTTCGGAATTCCAGAATCAATCATTACTGATAATGGTTCCAATCTCAACAATGATTTGATAAAAGCCATGTGTGAAACCTTCAGGATCAAACACAAGAATTCTACAACCTACAGACCTCAGATGAATGGAGCCGTAGAGGCCGCCAATAAGAATATGAAGAAGATACTAAGGAAAATGATAGAGAAGCATAAGCAGTGGCACGAGAAGTTATCATTTGCTTTATTGGGGTATCGCACCATAGTCCGTACATCAACCGGGGTGACTCTCTATATGCTAGTTTATGGTACAGAGACGGTCATTCTTGCCGAGGTAGAAATTCCTTCCTTGAGGATTATACAGGAAGTAGAACTCGACAATGCAGAATGGGTGAAGAGTCGTTATGAGCAGCTATCTCTTATAGATGGAAAAAGAATGAACGTAGTTTGCCATGGTCAACTTTATCAGAACAGAATGTCCAGAGCCTTTAACAAAAGAGTCAATCCGAGACAGTTCACACCGCGGCAGCTAGTGTTAAAGAAGATTTTTCCGCATCAGGACGAGGCCAAAGGGAAGTTCTCTCCCAACTGGCAGGGTCCGTACATAGTCCACCAGGTTCTAATAGGAGGAGCCCTCATACTTGTAGAAATGGACGGAAAAGTTTGGCCAAAGCCGAACAATTCAGATGCAGTGAAGCGATACTATATGTAACCTTTATATTTTCCTTTATGATGTAACTTGAATGACGCCTGACCTGATTCCCATTTAGGAGGGGATACATAGGTAGCCCTATGGGTTCGGTCACAATGCAATAAAATTTCCATTTCCCCGCTATTGGAAACTGGGGTAGAATTTTGAGGAGAACCCTCAAAATTCCAAAGCCGATTCCATCCATTTATCATTAATAGCCGTTAGAAGTAGCAGACCAATAAACTGGGGCAGAATTTTGAGGAGGACCCTCAAAATTCCGGAGCAAGAGAAGTTGTAATGTTTTTAACCACGTCGCAGTCGTAGGTTCATCTAAGGAAAACTGTGATCACGATTATGTATTTATGTTATATTTTTTTACTAAATCATGCATGCTCATTACTAAAATTGTCTTGTTTAGCAACGCTACCCCAATGATACACACAGTATCACCAGAACAGAACTGAGCAAGTCAAGCAGAGCCAGCGGGAATACGAACTAACCTCCCCCCTTTACAAAACTCATGATTTTCTTTGGATGCAGGCACTTGAGTTGCAAAATCATCAAATATAGTATACACTCACAAGACTCACATTACTCAGAATACTACTCTCATAACCGTTGCACTTAATCACAGCTACTATCCGCACGTAGTGTCCCCAGTAGACACAGTATCCCTAACAGTCGCAATATCGCAATCCGCTAAGAAAACTCTATTGCTATTTGCCATTTTACTTCCTGCATAAGGCTACTATTCTGCGTTCCAAGGTTAAGCTCTACCTCCATCTACATTCTCTGCATTGCATAAGGCTACCATTCTGCCTTCCGAGACTAAGCTCTGTCTCCATCTGCATTCTCTGCATTGCATAAGGCTACCATTCAGCCTTCCGAGACTAATCTCTGTCTCCATATGCATTCTCTGTATTGCATAAGGCTACCATTCTACCTTCCGAGACTAAGCTCTGTCTCCATCTGCATTCTCTGCATTGCATAAGGCTACCATTCTACCTTCCGAGGTTAAGCTCTACCTCCATCTGCATTCTCTGCATTGCATAAGGCTGCCATTCTGCCTTCCGAGGTTAAGCTCTGTCTCCATCTGCATTCTTTGCATTGCATAAGGCTACCATTCTACCTTCCGAGACTAAGCTCTGTCTCCATCTGCATTCTTTGCATTGCATAAGGCTACCATTCTGCCTTCCGAGACTAAGCTCTGTCTCTATCTACATTCTCTACATTGCATAAGGCTACCATTCTGCCTTCCGAGACTAAGCTCTGTCTCCATCTGCATTCTCTGCATTGCATAAGGCTACCATTCTACCTTTCGAGGTTAAGCTCTACCTCCATCTGCATTCTCTGCATTGCATAAGGCTACCATTCTGCCTTCTGAGACTATGCTATGTCTCTATCTGCATTCTCTGCATTGCATAAGGCTATCATTCTGCCTTCCGAGGTTAAGCTCTACCTATATCTGCATTCTCTGCATTGCATAAGGCTACCATTCTGCCTTCCGGGACTAAGCTCTATCTCCATTTGCATTCTCTACATTGCATAAGGCTACCATTCTGCCTTCCGAGGTTAAGCTCTACCTCCATTTGCATGGCTGAAATATCGCCACTTCATTTACACCTTGCATCGGCTGAAAGATCGCCACTTCATTTACATCTGCATGGCTGAAATATCACCGCTTCATTTATACCTTGCATCGGCTGAAAGATCGCCGCTTTATTTACATCTACATGGCTGAAATATCGCTGCTTCATTTATACCTTACATTGGCTGAAAGATCGCCACTTATTGCATTTTATCGGCTGAAAGATCGCCGCTTTATTTACATCTGCATGGCTAAAATATTGCCGCTTCATTTATACCTTGCATTGGCTGAAAGATCGCCGCTTTATTTACATTTGCATGGCTGAAATATCGTTGCTTCATTTATACCTTGCATCGGCTGAATGATTGCCACTTTATTTACATCTGCATGGCTGAAATATCGCCACTTCATTTATACTTTGCATCGGCTGAAATATCGCCACTTATTGCATTTCATCTGCTGAAAGATCGCTGCTTCATTTATACCTTGCAGCGGTTGAAAGATCGCCACTTATTGCATTTCATTGGCTGAAAGATCACCACCTATCGCATCTCATGGGCTGAAAGATCGCCAAATTCTCCAAAGGCATCATTGTTTAGAGGCACCATTTTCATAGCCCGAGAATGCCATTTCATGGCCTGAGGACCCCTTTTATCTTTTGCATATCATTATTCAAAGGCATCATGGTTCGGAGGCATCATTCTCATAGCCCGAGAACATCATTTCATGGCATATGAATCTTTATCATACGCTTCATGGCCCAGGACGTCATGGTCTGAGGACGTCATCCTAACCGTCCAAAGACAGCATTCATGGTCCGACGGGAACTTGCATCATGTTTAATTTTTCGCACAACATACACTTGTGTTGCTTATTTGCAGGTAAATCGGCTAGCAATAGCCGTCTCAGCAAGAGCAATCTTGCTCCAGTTCCCGCAGCCCTGTTAGACTTTAACCATCCATCCCAACCTAAATATCGCGTCCGTTTTTGAAGAAATCTCCATCGGCATATTCCGCCGACGGATCCTGAACTACATATGGCCTGATTCCTGTAGACCAGGGATATGTAGGCAGCTTAGGAACCAGAGCATGGTCTTCAAACCGTTTTGTTCGGTCAAATTGGCCATCATATCTTTACCCGACAACTCTTTCATCCTTCCCGGATAAAGAGGGGCAGTTGTTGATACCCAATTTTTCCCTATGTATTTTTACATACAAATACATTCAAAATAGCATATATACGCATATATAAGTATGTCCAAGTGTTTCAATAATTTTCCTAATTTCTAAAAGATTTTTTAAACTGATTTATTGCTTATTTTAGCATTACAAAAACCAATAATTATTCCCAAAATTATTATTTTGGTTAATAACTTACTTTATTCTTATATTTATACCAAAATATAGCTATAGTAATTTTTATACATTTTTTACAAATTTATTTGGTATTTTAAAAGCTAAATTGCATATAATTATAATTTTAGCCTATTTTAAGATTAATAGCATTTTATAATTATGCAATTGGTTTCAATATTTTTAAATTAATATTTATATATCATTAATTGACTCAGTACCTTTAATTTATTTTCAGAAGTCATTTTACTATTTTTATAAAAATAAAAAGGGAAAAGTGGCTATTTAAAATCTGGCCCATTTTGTTTCAATTATAGCCAAAATTGGTTCCCCTAATTGACCCAATTTCAGACCAGCCCAATTCCATTTAACCCAACCCTTAACCCATTTAAAACTACCCGACCCAAACCCCTTTTAATCTAGGTCGTTGATCAATCTGATCAACGACCACGATTTCCCCTTTCCTATTTTAATCCATCCACACCCCTAACCCTAACTCATTTCATTCTATCAGCTGCCTCTGAATACCCCCCCTCTCTCAAACTCTCTCGAAGGTTCTTGAAACCCTAGTCATCTCCTACTATCTTCTACCTTCAGCTCACCGGAATCCATGGCCTCTCATGCCATGGATGGCTTAAACTCATCTCCCTCTGCTCTTAAACACTTGGTGTTCGAAGTTTCGAGGTCTAACCTCAATGGTGTCTGTTCAGATCCTCTCCGATTCAAGGTTCTATGGCCTCTCCGGCCTTGCTCCGGCATATCCAAGCATTATGAGCCTATTTCTGACTTATCCGACTTAGATCGGACCATTTCCAAGCCTTTCTCGCTTTAGGGTTCCTCTGAAACCCTAGCTATTCGAGGTTTTCTCCGATTGTTTTCTTAAATCTGTTCTATATATGTGCTCTACTTGAGTTTATAAACGTTTTCACTAATTTTTCTTTCAAAAATTACTTCTTTCCGATTTAGGGTTTTTCTGAAAAGCTTAAAATGTTTCTCTGACTTTTCTTCTTGTTTTCTTTGTGTGTATTTGTCTATACTATGTTCTTATGTTTTCTTTTCTACCACGCATGTTCTTCTACTGTGTTCTTATGTTTTCCTTTATCATGCATGTTCTTCTGTGCTTTGTTTTCTACTATGTTTTGTACCATGCTCGCATGTTTATCTTGCTGTATTTTCCTATATGATCTTTTGCTATGCTTTTCCGGTATTTTTGTGTTCTTCTACTATATATATTTCCTATCGAGTTCTTAAGTTTTGTTTGCCTTCTACTGAACTCTGTTTAAGTCCCTTTTAAAAGGTTTTCTTAAACACGTTTCTTTTACTGTCATGACTATTCTCTCATTATGCTCCTACGCTCTGTCTGCTTGGAATATTATTTGTATTTGCTTGTGACATTCTGAAAGGAAATCTCTGAGCATGTTGCCTTCTCATCTCTGTATTTGACTAGAGTCGGAAACCCTAGAATTTGGGGGTTTCCTCCGAGTTTGGTCATATGATCAAACTACGGTTCTGTTTGAGGACCCTTGACTCTTTCAAACTTATTTCTGCGTCTATAAACTAAGCGTGAACTTTTTTTGTTTGCAGACAATTCTGATTCTCCTACACTAGACTCTTCTATTGAATAACATGAAAAATTCCTTCATGTTTAACGTGTCTGTGTGCTTTTATTTATGAGGAATCTTTCTCCAAAATGCTTTTCCAACTTGTGATTGATTCAGAATTCATTTTAATAAGTTTAATTGATTGGTATTGATTTCCCTTAAGTCTAAATCCTTCCCATCTTTCTGTATTATATAGAGACCATGTCCATAAGTCATTTCAGAAATTCTGCATATCATATAGATAATATGCCTATAGGACTTCCTGTAATTTGCATGTGCATCTGTCATTAGGCAAACCTGTTTATAGGAGTTAAATAACTAACTGCATATAGATGACCTGCCTATAGGATTTCTGCATGTCAATAACAATGTTTTTAAAGTCAACAACACCTAGAAAGCATGCCTATAGGAATTAACAACCTAGTATGAAACGTTTTCGTTCACCTATAAGTCTAAAATCGGCAATATCATTGTCCAACATCTGCATAATCTTTTGTCAAAATTCATCTTCCCTGAATAACTGATGACCTCTTCTAAAATCAGTACACTTCATCTTTTCTGAAACCAGTAGATATCATGCCTATAGGTTTTGTCTAACACTTAGGCAAGCCTTAGGATAAAATTTATAATTGCACCAGTTTTTTTTTATTACAACCAGCGGGCAGGTCTAATTCGGACTTCTTATCTGAAAATATGTGATAAATCAGCCTGATTTCCCCTTTTAAGTTTTAATCAGACCCTAATCAGTACATGTAAAACATGCTAAACTAGATGCTTTTCTTTGATTTGAGGAGGTTTATTTGAGCCATACCTGTTTATGTGTTTTCCCAATACTTGCTATACATATTTTGTTTGTCGCCTTAGTATTTTTACCTTTTGAAACCACAAATAAGCCAACTTTTCCACCATTATAGAATTAGTAGTCCCAAGCACCTCCGGGGCTGATAGAATTGGGACGGGTAATAGCATGCAATAAGTAAACGAGACTATTCCGCGCTTTAACACCTTAACAGGGTGGGAAAGGGTAGATATGGATGTGATGACCACGCGATAATGTCACGTGTAACCCCTCATCGAGGAGCAATTACCGGACATTGTGTGGGGTGATCCATATTATTTATAAACTTAGGACCCCCCCCCCTTCCATTACTTGTTTATTTCCTTGTTTACCTTTCAAAATTTTAAACCGTTTTTCTCAAATTTCAGCTTGCCTTTCACTTCTTTTAATTTTATCTATTTGCAACCCTTATGTGAAAACTCCCTCATATTTGAAAATCTTATTTGCTTACTTAAAGTCACAATCATAGTATGGCCAGGAACCACACTAGTGGATCCTGAGGGGTGCCTAACACCTTTCTTTCAGGATAATTTCAAACACTTACTCGATCTCTGGTTTTCCTAAATCAAACTCTTCTTAGTGTTCTTATGCACTTTAATCATTAGGTGGCGACTCTTCTCTTTTAATACCCGTTAAAAGAGTTTTCAATGTCATAAACCTTATTTTGCGAGAAAAAAAGAGGGGCACAATAGTATCTATACATTGGTGTCAAGCATGCCCGTGAGTCTTAAATTGTAATTGTTGTGTTCTTGATAAATACTACAAGTGCCTAAGTTGTTGATTCTTTGTATTGGGCAAGAATTATGATTATCCTCGTGGTATTTGGTTGATGTTGAGTATTGGTTCAAGTTGAGGTTTCATTTATAAAGTTAAATACTGGTATAAGTTTGGTTATAGTTGGTTCCCTTGTCGGGATGTGCTTATTCTCATTGTTGATGTCACGACCTAAAACCCCTATGAAGGAGTCGTGATAGCACCTAGGCTCTAAACGAGGTAAGCCTAACATCTACTGAAATAACATTAACATTTACTCACTTCAAACTAAATAACTCTCAATAAATCACAATTCCCAAAATCGGTAGTACAAGTCATAAGCCTTTCTAAGAGTATTTTATACAAAATAAATACAACACTATTCCAGAACGAGAAGGAATCAATGGAATATAAATACAAACGAAGGTGACTCCGAGGCCTGCGAACGCAACAACAAGTTACCGTGAGTCTCTACCACGATGACCCGCACAGCTACTATCGATCAATACCTAGATCTGTACGTAAACAATGTACAGAAATGTAGTATAAGCACACCACAGCGGTGCCCAGTAAATATCAAGACTAACCTCTGTAGGGTAGTGACGAGGAACAGTCAAGACACCTACTGGTCAAATGAAATGAACAGGATATGATAATAAAATATCGAGATAAAGATAACGAGGTAATATCAATAGCGGAGAGAAATCAAAATGCAAATAGTAGGAATAATAAAGGGAGAACACAGGTAGTAACGAACGATAACCAAGTAAATCAACATTGACATAACAGGAACATAGACAAGTAAGAATATATTCAAAAAAAGAAGGAAATGCCAACTCAATCAATCACATCATGTCTAATACACAATCCCGACCATCTCAATCCTCGATTTCTCATATCATAATGTCAACTTCCGAACCTTAAGCACACATGGCACCTTGTGCCCCATATTTTCCATCTCACTTTTAACAACAAAATCCACATGCTATACAATACATAATATCCGTACAAATTCACTAAAGATGTTCAAGAAGTCACATTTACATAATATAAGTAAATTACCATTTCTAAACTAATTAGAAAAAATCAATAGAAAAGGATGAATCAATTTTTAGAAATCATTTGAATAAAGAAGGTACCATTTTCAATTTAAATACAACATCGAATGAATTATTACCTTTAACATGGGAGTTAATAACTTAAAAACTTAGTAGAAATTCCTTTTTAAATAAAAATACAACCTCAGGCGGTTTGAGGGAATATAATTGACAAACTAATTGAACTAAAGATGTAACAATTATTGAAGTTTGAAGTATTGAAATGTATATATATAAAAACGGCGAGGTATTGAAAACACTGTAGGTTCCAACACAAAGGATCACAGCAGTAAAGAAATTTAAATAGTTAAAACACTTGGATTGATATCAATAAATAAACACAACAAACAGAAAGTGCACGGCATCACTCTTCGTGCTTTAACTCTCAATCCTCACCATGCAATCAATAATAGAAATATACACGGCATCACGCTTCATGCTTTATCACTCTTTCTCACAATATGAATCATGTAAATGTGCACGACATCACCCTTCATGCTTTATCTCTCTTACTCACCATATGCATCAATATAAATGTGAATGTGCACGGCATCACCCTTCATGCTTTATCACTCTTCCTCACCATATGGATAGTATAAATGTAAATGTGCACGGCATCACCCTTCGTGCTTTATCACTCTTCCTCACCATATGAATAAAGTAAATTTAAATGTGCACGGCATCACCCTTCGTACTTTATCACTCGTTCCTAATCCAAATAGTAGAAACAACAATATTCTGGCAAGGAAATCAACAATAGAAACAATAAAATCCCGACAAGGGAATCAACAATAGAAATAATAACATCCCGGCAAGGGAATCAACAAGTACATCATAAGGGTCATGCAAAAACCAAGAAGCACGACAACCTCAACAAAACAACAAGACATAATAAGCACATGATAACTACACCGGTAACCACAACAATGGGACATGTAACATATTTGCACGAAGTCATAGAGGAACTCACAATCAAGAAGTATCAAACAATAAGGAAGGCAATCACTTCAATTAAAGCAATTTAGGTTCAATGTAACACGTAAGAATTTGAGGAAAGCTAACAATATCATACGTGTAACGACCCGGCCGGTCGTTTTTGAAACCTACGCCCCAATCCCCTATTAACTATTTCCCCTAAGTTCATTTATGCTATTTTGGTTTGCCGGGACGTTCGATGTTGAGTTTTGGAGTGTTTTGGGACACTTAGTCCCTAAATGAGAGCTTAAGTGTTGGAAAATGGTCCGTAGTTGTAACAGTATGAAGACGGCCTCGAAATGGAAATTTGATGGTTCCGTTAGCTTCGTTAGGTGATTTTGAGGTTGGGAGCTTGTTCGGAATGATTAGAAGTCCGTAGCTAATTTAGACTTGAATGGGCGAAGTTAGTATTTTGGTGATTTCCGGTTGATAGGTGAGATTTTGATCCGAGGGTCGGAATGGAATTTTGAGAGTTGCAGTAGATTCGTTAGGTTATTTTGGATGTGTGCGCAAAATTTTAAATCATTCAGAGGTATTTTGGTCGAGTTTTTGATCAAATGCGTATTTCGGAAGTTTTTAAGAAATCTAGGCTTGAATCCGATGTAATTTGATTGTTTTGGCGTTGTTTGAGGTGTTTTGATGATTGGAGCAAGTTTGAATAATGTTTTAAGATGTGTTGGTGCTTTTGGTTGAGGTCCTGGGGGCCTCGGGGTGATTTCGAATGGCTAACGGATGATTTTTGGGACTTAGGATGTTGCAGAAATCTGCAGATCAGTGCTGCAGGGTTTTGCTCTATGCGATCGCATAGAAGCATTTTTGAGGGGTTGTTTGGTTGTTCAATGCGATCGCATAGGGAGTCATGCGATCGCACAGTGTAAAGTTAATCCGGGATTTTCGTGGAAATTTGTTCAATGCGATCGCAGGAGCAGGTGTGCGATCGCATAGGCTAAGGTCATTGTGCTATGCGATCGCAGAGGATAGGATGTGATCGCATAGGGTTAATTCTGGAGCTGCAGATTTTTATGCTATGCGATCGCAGAGTATTGGACCGCGATCGCATAGGGTTAGCTACAGTACCCGGACAGAATGTTAAAAATATTTCATCCGCGAACCAAACCCATTTTTCCACCATTTTTGAGAAACCTTGGGAGCTTTTGACGAGTATTAAAGAGGGTTTTGACTGGGAATCGATTGGAGGTGAGTCCTATGGCCTAGAAACGTCATTTAATTGTAGATTCAACATCTAAATTCCTGGAAATTTGATTAAAAGGGGAAGGATTAGGGTTTGACTTTTGAAATAGATATTTGGGGGATTGAGGGAGCATTTGAGCTCAGATTTCGGTAAATTTGATATGTATAGACTCGTGGCGAGATAAGGAATCCGGTTATGTCAATTTTCTGATTTTTCCAGAAGTGGGCCCGGGGCTCGGGTTTTGCCAACTTCGTGATTTTCGATATTTTCGAATGTTTTTGCTTGGGCTTTGTTCTCTTAGCATATTGTGACATATTTGTTCTTATTTTGGATAGATTTGATGCGCGTGGAGGCCAATTCGAGGGGCAAAGGGAGTAGCGAGCTAGGATTTTGTCCTGCTTGAGGTGAGTAATGGTTGTAAATGATGTCCTGAGGGTTTGAAACCCCGGATTTGCACATCGTAGTGCTATATTGAGGCAAGATGTGCGCTGGATAATGAGCGTGGGGTCTTTCACTACTGGGGATTGTGACTTGGTCCATCCCGATTGATGATTTCACCGAATATTTGACTGAATTTCATTTGTTATCATCATGATTTGGGTTGATTGCCATATTTGGGCTTTGTGCCAACTATTTGAACACTTCGGGGATTTTTATCACTGTTTCCTCACTGCTTAACTTATTATTTGAACTCAGTCCTATTGATATCTACTATTTTACAAACTCAGCCACTTTTACTCAGATTTAAAACTTAAATGATATTTCTACATCATGTTTTGGACTGAAAACTACTGCTTTACTAATGCCCAAGGGGCTTGTGATGATTTTTGGACTGAGTGAGGCCGAGGGCCATATGTGAGGATATGCTGAGTGATATGAAGCCGAGGGCCTGAGATACTTTATATGCCACGAGGTGGTTTGAGTGATGTGAGGTCGAGTGCCGAGTGATGATGCTGCAAGGTGGCTTGATATAGTGCTTGGGCCGTAAGGGGCCCCTCCGGAGTCTGCACACCCACAGTGAGCGCGGGTACCCATTATGCTAAGTGATTGATACTATGCCCGAGGGGCTGATATGAGTGACTGTGAGGTAGCCCGAGGGGCTGATACTGTCCTGAGTGATTGATATTGAGCCCGAGGGGCTGATATTGTACTGAGAGTGAGCTCGAGGGGCTGATACTGTACTGAGAGTGAGCCCGAGGGGCTGATACTATGTTGAGCGATTGATACTGTGCCCGAGGGGTAGATTTTTACTTGTTATCTACCTGTTAATTTACCGATTTTACTTGTTTCAAAAGGAATATCATTTGATTTCTTCACTGATTTACTGCTTTAAGTGATTTTACTGCTTGATATGGAATTGCTTTGTGCCTTTCCGTGTTTTCATACTTTCAGTCATTATTTATGATTATTACTCATTGAGTCGGAGTACTCACATTACTCCCTGCACCGTGTGTGCAAATTCAGGTATAGCAGAGTCCGCACCTGAGCGCTAATTCCGTCTAGTCTAGGCAGTGATTTGGAGTTACGAGGTAGCTGTTGACGCCCACAGCCCCTTGTCTCTCTCTTATCCTCTGTCACTTATGTCTTCTTTAGACTGTTGTATCGGGTTCCGTACTTTGTAGACCTATAGCAGATTCTGTAGTAGCTCATGACTTGTGACACCCCAGTTTGGGCTGTGTCGGGATGGTTCTTGCAGTTATTATCGTTAAATTCCGCAATTTATGTGTGTTACATTATATGTTATTACTGTTTATGATGATTAACTGTTAAAAGGAGGTGTTCCATTTTGGTCTGGCTGGCCTTGTCTTCACGAGAGGCACCATCATGACCGGGTTCGGGGATTAGGTCATGACAAGTTGTTATCAGAGCCTAGGTTACTTAGGTCTCGCGAGTCATGAGCAGGTTTAGTAGAGTCTCGCAGATCGGTACGGAGATGTCTGTATTTATCCTCGAGAGGCTGCAGAACCTTTAGGAAAAACTTCATATTCTTGAAACTCTTGTCGTGTGAACTTGTTGGTCCGAGTACTAAACTTCTGATATTCCATTCTCTCACAGATGGTGAGGACGCGAGCTACCGGACGAGGTGGACGACCACCAGTGCTACCCACTGAGGCCACCAGAGGCCGTGGATGCGGTTGTGGACGTGGTAGAGGCAGAGCAGTGAGGGCAGCACCTATTGACCCACCAGCTACCCCGGCTCCAGATCAGGCTCCAGCTATGGATGCTCTAGCAGCACCAGTTCAGGCACCAGTTGTGCCTATCGTGGTTCCGGTCTTCAGGAGGCCTTGGCACAGATCTTATCAGTTTGCACTGGCCTGGCTCAGGTAGTTTCAGCCACTACCACAGCGGCTACTTCACAGGTCAGGGAGGCAATTAGACCCCCACTACTCGCACACCTGAGTAGGTAGTGCATGGACTACAAACACCAGGGGCACCT
This sequence comes from Nicotiana sylvestris, assembly GCF_000393655.2. Lineage (NCBI taxonomy): Eukaryota > Viridiplantae > Streptophyta > Magnoliopsida > Solanales > Solanaceae > Nicotiana > Nicotiana sylvestris. The sequence goes on from NC_091065.1 coordinate 54,154,476, forward strand.
CTAGCTCAGCTGGTTGCACCATCTCAGTAGTTTGTTGTACCAGTTATGCCGGATGATGAGCAGCGTCATCTTGAGAGGTTTGGTAGACTCCAGCCTCCATCATTCAGTGGTGCTAAGGGCGAGGATGCCCATGGTTTTCTTGATAAGTGTCAACGGATGCTCCATACAGCAGGGATTCTTGAAACTAGTGGTGTGGCATTCACCACCTTTCAGTTTACTGGGGCTGCCTTCACCTGGTGAGAGGCGTATGAGAGGCATAGGCCGGTTGGAGCAACACCCCTTACTTGGTAGCAGTTATCCACTCTCTTCTTGGAGAAGTATATGCCGCAGTCCCACAAAGAGGAGCTGTGTAGACAGTTCGAGTGGTTGCGATAGGGGGATATGACTGTGTCACAGTATGAGTCGAGGTTTTCTGAGTTGGCTCGTCATGCCATTTGGATGGTTTCGATAGATCGTGAGAGGATCAGGAGATTTGTTGATGGCCTTAACTATCACCTCCATATTCTTATGACCCGAGAGAGGGTGTTGGGTGCTACGTTTGAGGAGGTGGCCGATATCGCTCGCGAGATTGAGACGGTTCGCCATCAGGATCGAGAGGAGAGAGAGGCCAAGAAGCCTCGAGGATCTGGCAGTTATAGTGGTGCTTCTTCGAGGGGCCAGTTTCAGTATGGTAGAGGCCGTTCTTTCAAGCCTGCTCAGTCAGCCCACCCAGAGTATCGCAGGGCATTTTCAGGTCATGGTCATCATGGATCTCCGCGGGGCCAGTCATCACTCAGTGCCCTTCCAGCCTAGAGTTCATCTCATGCCCCGTCAGCTCAGGGTTCTTCTATGTCGAGTGCATCAGTTGGTCACTCCAGTGCGAGGGGTTCCCTTCAGTCCCCTTCTCCAGCACTTGGGAGTTGTTTTGAGCATGGAGAGTTTGGACATGTGTGGAGGCAGTGTCCTCGTCGTGTTGCTAGTTCGTCCCAGCATAGGGGACAGACCTTGACTTCTACTCCAGTTACTTCACCACCCGCCCAGCCAGCTAGGGGTAGAGGTCAGGCAGCCAGGGGTCGCCCTAGAGGGGGAGGTCGATCAGGAGGCGGTCAGACCCGTTTTTATGCACTCCCAGGCAGACCCGACGCCATTGCTTCGGATGCTGTCATTACAGGTATTGTTTCAGTCTGCCACAGAGGTGCCTTTGTATTATTTGATCTCGGTTCCACCTTTTCTTATGTGTCATCATACTTTGCTCATTATTTGGGTACGCCCCGTGAGTTTCTTGCTTTACTTGTTCATGTATCTACCTTAGTGGGCAATACTGTTGTTGTAGACCGTGTGTACCGGTCATGTGTGGTGACTATTGGGGGCCTGGTTACCCGAGTAGATCTATTGCTACTGAGCATGGTGGATTTTGATGTCATTTAGGGCATGGATTAGCTATCCCCATGTTGTGCTATTCTAGACTGCCATGCTAAGATAGTAACTTTGGATATGTCGGGTGTACCGCAGATCGAGTGGCGTAGTGTGACTGATTATGTTCCTAGTAGAGTGATATCCTTCTTCAAGGCCCAACGTATGGTTGGGAAGGGTTGTCTTTCATATCTAGCGTTTGTGAGGGATGTTGGAGCTGAGACTCCTAGTATTGATTCTGTTCCAGTTGTGAGGGATTTTCCCGATGTTTTTCCTGTAGATCTGTCGGGCATGCCACCGGACGGGGATATTGATTTGGTATTGACCTGGTGCCGGGCACTTAGCCCATTTCTATTCTGCCGTATCGTATGGCACCAGCAGAGTTGAAGGAATTGAAAGAACAGCTTCAGGAACTCCTAGATAAGGGGTTCATTCGGCCTAGTGTGTCACCTTGGGGTGCGCTCATTCTGTTTGTGAAGAAGAAGGACGACACAATGAGAATGTGCATCGATTATAGGCAATTGAACAAAGTAACAATTAAGAACAAGTATCCTTTGCTCGCATTCATGATTTATTTGATCAGCTTCAGGGAGAGAGAGTGTTCCCCAAGATTGATCTCCGTTCGGGCTATCACCAGTTGAATATCAGGGATTCAGATATTCTTAAGACTGCTTTCAGGACCAGATATGGTCATTACGAGTTTCTTGTTATGTCTTTCGGGCTAACCAATGCCCCATCAGCATTCATGCATTTGATGAACAGCGTGTTTCGACCTTATCTTGATTCGTTCGTTATAGTATTCATTGATGATATTCTAGTATACTCGCATAGTCAGGAGGAGCACGTGGAGCATTTGAGTGTTGTGTTGCAGAGATTGAGAGAGGAGAAGCTTTATGCAAAGTTCTCCAAGTGTGAGTTTTGGCTCAGTTCAATGGCTTTCTTGGGACACGTGGTGTCCAGCGAGGGTATTCAGGTTGACCCAAAGAAGATAGAGGCGGTTCAGAGTTTTCCTAGACCATCCTTAGCCACAGAGATTCGTAGCTTTCTTGGGTTAGCAGGCTATTATCACCGGTTTGTTCAGGGATTTTCATCCATTGCATCGCCCTTGACCTAGTTAACTCAGAAGGGTGCTCCGTTTGTATGGTCGGACGAGTGTGAGGAGAGCTTTCAGAAGCTCAAGCCAGCCTTGACCACAACTCCACTGTTGGTTTTTCCATCAGCTTCGGGTTCATATATTGTGTATTGTAATGCTTCGAGAGTTGGGATTGGTTGTGTGTTGATGTAGGAGGGTTGAGTTATTGCTTATGCTTCTCGTCAGTTGAAGCCCCATGAGAAGAACTACCCCGTTCATGATTTGGAGTTGGCTGCCATAGTTCATGCATTGAAGATTTGGAGGCATTACTTGTATGGCGTATCTTGTGAGGTGTTCACTGATCATCGCAGTCTTCAGCATTTGTTCAAGCAAAAAGATCTTAATTTGAGGCAGCGGAAGATGGTTGGAGTTGCTTAAGGATTATGATATCACTATTCTGTACCATCCGGGAAAGGCCAACGTGGTGGCCGATACATTGAGCCGAAAGGCAGTGAGTATGAGGAGTTTGGCATATATTCCAGTTGGGGAAAGACCCCTTGCAGTTGATATTCTGGCCTTGGCCAATCGGTTTGTGAGATTGGATATTTCGGAGCCCAGTCGGGTGTTGGCTTGTGTGGTTTCTCGGTCTTCCTTATATGATCGCATCAAAGAGCGCCAGTATGATGATCCGCATTTGCTTGTCCTTAAGGACAGAGTTCAACATGGTGATGCCAGAGATGTGACCATCGGTGATGATGGTGTGATGAGGATGTAGGGCCAGATTTGTGTGCCCAATGTGGATGGGTTTAGAGCGTTGATTCTGGAAGAGGCCCATAGCTCACGGTATTCCATTCACCCAGGTGTCGCAAAGATGTATCAGGATTTGAGGCAGCACTACTGGTGTAGAAGAATGAAGAAAGATATCATGAGATTTGTAGCTCGGTGTCTCAATTGTCAGCAGGTAAAATATGAGCATTAGAGACTGGGTGGCTTGCTTCAGCAGATGGTTATTCCCGAGTGGAAGTGGGAGAGAGTCACCATGGATTTTGTGAGTGGTCTTCCTCAGACTTTGAAGAAGTTCGATGCTATTTGGGTGATTGTGGATCGGCTGACCAAGTCCGCGCACTTCATCCCTGTGTGTACTACCTATTCTTCAGAGCGGTTGGCAGGGATTTATATTCGAGAGATTGTTTGGTTGCATGGTGTTCCGGTCTCCATCATCTCAGATAGAGGTACTTATTTTACTTCGCAGTTTTGGAGAGCCGTGCAGAGAGAGTTGGGTACTTAGGTAGAGTTGAGCACAGCGTTTCATCCTTTGACGGACGGATAGTCTGAGTGTACTATTCAGATATTGGAGGACATGTTGCGTGCTTGTATTATTGACTTTGGAGGTTCATGGGATAAATTTTTACCACTTGCAGAGTTTGCTTACAACAACAGCTACCAGTCGAGTATTCAGATGGCTCCATATGAGGCTTTGTATGGGAGGCGGTGTAGATATCCGATTGGTTGGTTCAAGCCCGGCGAGGCTAGACTATTGGGGACCGATTTTGTTCGGGATACCTTAGAGAAGGTGAAGGTGATTCAGGAGAGGCTTTGTACAGCATAGTCGCGTCAGAAGAGTTATGCAGACCTGAAGGTTCGAGATGAGTCCTACATGGTCGGTGAGAAGGTCTTGTTGAAGGTTTCGCCCATGAAGGGTGTTATGAGATTTGGAAAGAAAGGCAAGTTGAGTCCTTGGTTCATTGGGCCTTTTGAGGTGCTTCAGAGGATTGGGTAGGTGGCTTATGAGTTTGCTTTGCCACCCAGCCTGTCGAGTGTGCCTCCGGTATTTCATGTTTCTATGCTCCGGAAGTATATTGGGGATCCGTCTCATATTTTGGACTTCAGCACGGTTCAGTTGGATGACAATTTGACCTTCGATGTGGAGCCAGTAGCTATTTTGGGTCGCCAGATTCTAAAGTTGAGGTCAAAGGATATAGCTTCAGTGAAGGTGCAGTGCAGAGGTTGGCCCGTGGAGGAGGCTACCCGGGAGACCGAGCGGGAGATACGGAGCAGATATCCTCATCTTTTCACTATTTCAGGTATGTTCTTTATGCTCGTTCGAGGACGAACAAATGTTTAAGTGTGAGAGGATGTAACGACCTGGTCGGTCATTTTTGAAACCTACGCTCCGATCCCCTATTAACTGTTTCCCCTAAGTTCATTTCCGCTATTTTGGTTTGCCGGGACGTTCGGTGTTGAGTTTTGGAGAGTTTTGAGACACTTAGTCCCTAAATGAGAGCTTAAGTATTGGAAAATGGTCCGTAGTTGGAAAAGTGTGAAGACGGCCTCGAAATGGAAATCTGATGGTTTCGTTAGCTCCGTTAGGTGATTTTGAGGTTGGGAGCTTGTTCGGAATGAATTTTAGAAGTCCGTAGCTAATTTAGGCTTGAATTGGCGAAGTTAGTATTTTGGCGATTTCCGGTTGATAGGTGAGATTTTGATCTGAGGGTCGGAATGGAATTCCGAGAGTTACATTAGCTTCGTTAGGTCATTTTGGATTTGTGTGCAAATTTTTAGATCATTCGGAGGTGTTTTGGTTGGATCTTTGATCAAATGCGTATTTCAGATGTTTTTAAGAAATCTAGGCTTGAATCCGATGTAATTTGATAGTTTTGGCGTTGTTTGAGGTGTTTTGATGATTGGAGCAAGTTTGAATAATGTTTTAAGATGTGTTGGTACTTTTGGTTGAGGTCCCGGGGGCCTCTGGGTGATTTCGGATGGCTAACGGATAATTTTTGGGACTTATGATGTTGCAGAAATCTGCAGATCAGTGCTGCAGGGTTTTGCTCTATGCGATCGCAGGAATGGCATTGCGATCGCATAGAAGCATTTTTGAGGGGTTGTTTGGTTGTTCAATGTGATCGCATAGGGAGGCATGCGATCGCACAGTGTAAAGTTAATCCGGGATTTTCGTGGAAATTTGTTCAATGCGATCGCAGGAGCAGGTGTGCGATCGCATAGGCTAAGGTCATTGTGCTATGCGATCGCAGAGGATAGGATGCGATCACATAGGGTTAATTCTGGAGCTGCAGATTTTTATGCTATGCGATCGCAGAGTATTGAACCGCGATCGCATAGGGTTAGCTACAGTACCCAGATTAAAAACATTTTATCCGTGAACCAAACCCATTTTTCCACCATTTTTGAGCAACCTTGGGAGCTTTTGATGAGTATTAAAGAGGTTTTTGACTGGGAATCGATTGGAGGTGAGTCCTATGGCCTAGAAACATCATTTAATTGTAGATTTAACATCTAAATTCATGGAAATTTGATTAAAAAGGGAAGGATTAGGGCTTGACTTTTGAAATAGAAATTTGGGGGATTGAGGGAGCATTTGAGCTCGGGTTTTGCCAACTTCGTGATTTTTGATATTTTTTGAATGTTTTCGCTTGGGCTTTGTTCTCTTAGCATATTGTGACGTATTCGTTCTGATTTTGGATAGATTTGATGCGCGTGGAGGCCAATTCGATGGGCAAAGGGAGTGGCGAGCTAGGATTTCGGCCTGCTTGAGGTGAGTAATAGTTGTAAATGATGTCCTGAGGGTTTGAAACCCCGGATTTGCACATCGTAGTGCTATATTGAGGCAAGATGTGCGCTGGATAATGAGCGTGGCGTCTTTCACTACTGGGGATTGTGACTTGGTCCATCCCGATTGATGATTTTACCGAATATTTGACTGAAATTCATTTGTTATCATCATGATTTGGGTTGATTGACATATTTGGGATTCGTGCCAACTATTTGAACCCTTCGGGGATTTTTATCACTGTTTCCTCACTACTTAACTTATTATTTGAACTCAGTCCTGTTGATATCTACTATTTTACAAACTCAGCCATTTTTACTCAGATTTGAAACTTAAATGATATTTCTACATCATGTTTTGGGCTAAGAACTACTGCTTTACTAATGCCCACAGGGTTTGTGATCATTTTTGGACTGAGTGAGGCCGAGGGCCATATGTGAGGATATGCTGAGTGATATGAAGCCGAGGGCCTGAGATACTTTATATGCCACGAGGTGGCTTGAGTGATGTGAGGCTGAATGCCGAGTGATGATGCCACAAGGTGGCTTGATATAGCGCTTGGGCCGTAAGGGGGCCCTCCGGAGTCTGCACACCCATAATGAGCGCGGGTACCCATTATGCTGAGTGATTGATACTATGCCTGAGGGGATGATATGAGTGATTGTGAGGTAGCCCGAGGGGCTGATACTGTCCTGAGTGATTGATACTGAGCCCGGGGGGCTAATACTGTACTGAGAGTGAGCCCGAGGGGCTGATACTATGTTGAGCGATTGATACTGTGCCCGAGGGGCGGATTTCTACTTGTTATCTACCTATTAATTTACCAGTTTTACTTGTTTCAAAAGGAATATCATTTGATTTCTTCACTGATTTACTGCTTTAAGTGATTTTACTGCTTGATATGGAATTGCTTTGTGCCTTTACGTGTTTTCATACTTTCAGCCAATATTTATGATTATTACTCACTGAGTCGGAGTATTCACATTACTCCCTGTACCGTGTGTGTAGATTCAGGTATAGCAGAGTCTGCACATGAGCGCTGATTCCGTCCAGGCTAGGCAGTTATTTGGAGTTATGAGGTAGCTGTTGACGCCCGCAGCCCCTTGTCTCTCTCTTATCCTCTATCACTTATGTCTTCTTCAGACTGTTGTATCGGGTTCCGTACTTTGTAGACCTATAGCAGAGTCTGTAGTAGCTCATGACTTGTGACACCACGGTTTGGGCTGTGTCGGAATGGTTCTTGCGGTTATTATCATTAAATTCCGCAATTTATGAGTGTTACATTATATGTTATTATTGTTATGATTAACTGTTAAAAGGAGGTGTTCCGTTTTGGTCTGACTGGTCTTGTCTTCACGAGAGGCGCCATCACGACCGGGTTCGGGGATTTGGTCGTGACAATATGAAGCATATAGAGGCAATTTAAGCAATTATTAAGCCCAATCATACAGGATACTTTCCACATAATAAACATAAGGACCTAAGAACCATAGAGCAAATTTGCCACATATAAGTCCGAGTACACACTCGTCACCTCGCATGCTCGGGCTACAATTAGCATATAAGACTCAAATCCTAAGAGAAAGTCCCCCACACAAGGTTAGGCAACATACTTACCTCAAAGACGAAAAACTGATACTCTAAAATGCACTTCTCGGGCGAAAAGGCCTCTGGACGGCTCAAATCTAACCAAATTAACTTCAAAGCACAAATAAAACACATAAGAAACTATTCTGGATCATAAAGTCTCAAGCTTTAATAAAATCCAAAACTTGGTCCAAAAGTCGACACCCGGGCCCGCACCTCGGAACCCGACAAATTTTACAAAAACTGAATACCCATTTCAATATGAGTTCAACCATACAAAATTTATTTAATTCCGATACTATTTGGCCTCTCAAATCGTGATTTTTCATGTTAGGAATTTCCTTCAAAAACCAAACTTTCTCCCAACCCAAAACATAAATTAAATGATGAAAAAAAGGTAAATTTATGGAATATGTTTGATTCTAGGTGAAGAATACTTACCCAATTGATTTGTATGAAAATCCCTCAAAGAATAGCTCAAAACCGAACTCCACAAGTCAAGTTATGGTGAAAATGGTGTAACCCTCGATCTGGAAATTATATTATGTCAGCCCATATATTGTGCATCGCGAAAGTGGAAGGACAATCGCGTTTGCGAAGAAGGGAAACGGGATATGCCAAGAAAAAACATCGCGAACGCGAGCTAAGGGACGCAAACGCGGAGAGTAAAGAATAAAGGCTTACGCGAACAGGGAGGGTGTGACGCAAACGCGAAGAAGAAATAGCCACCAGCCCCCTAGTTCCTAATTCTACTATGCGAACACAAGGGATTGGATGCGAACGCGAAGAAGGAGAAAGACAAACCTTCACGAACGCAAAGAACAATAAATTCCTTCTCCAAGATTACTCTTCGCGAATGCGGAGGAGCAGACGCAGATGCGAAGAAGGAAACCACCTGATAGATATCAGCAGTTCAAAATAGGAGAAAAAAGACTCGTAGCCCACTCGGAACACACCCGAGGCCCCCGGGACCCCGTCCAAACACACAAAGGAGTCATATAACCTAACACGGACACGCTAGAAGTCTTAAATCACATAAAACAATGCTGAAACAATGAATCACACCAAGAATCGAACTTAGGAACTTTCAAACCTTCCAACTTCCAAAACTCGTTTCCTTCTTCCAATTTGACTCTGAATTATCCGTTAACTGAATTCAACCTTGCACACAAGTCGATACACATAATATGAAGTTGCTCGTGACCTCAAACTGCCGAACCGTATGTAATTGCTCAAAACGACCAGTCGAGTCATTACAGTTGATTCCCTTATCGAGACGTTGTTGTTTCCTTATTGTTCCCTTGCCAGGATTCATTTGTGATTAGTGTTGAATTGTATATTGGGATCGGGTTGCATGCCGCAATAATAATATATGGTATCGGTTTTCACGCCGCAACAATAATATATGGTATCGGTTTTCACGCCGCAACATGGATTAATAAGGGAGGACAGGAGGGGTCGGGTTGCACGCCGCAACAGTGATATATGATTGGATCGGGTTGCACGCCGCAACAATGATATATGATTGGATCGGGTTACATGCCGCAACAGTGATATATGATTGGATCGGGTTGCACGCCGCAACAGTATTATATGATTTAGATCAGGTTGCGCGCCGCAACAATAGATAATAAAAGTGGATATTGATTTGTTACTGTCTCCTTATTCTTACTGATGCAAACCTTAAAATGCTCTATATGCTTTTCTCCTAAGTTACTGTTGGTATTTGATATTTCCCGTAGTATGTTTCCCCTTTCCCATCTTTAACTGCTAGTTTCCGTTATTATTTCTTTTCATATATGTTTTAACTGCACAAGTTTATTTGGTAGTCGTGTCCTAGCCTCGTCACTACTTCGCCGAGGTTAGGCTCGACACTTACCAGCACATGGGGTCGATTGTGCTGATATTGCATTCTGCAATGTGTGCAGATCCTGGTGTTGGAGCATTTGGACCGTAGAGAAAGGTTGTTGCCTTTAGTCCATTAGGAAACCCGAGGTAGTCCTGCAGGCGTCTGCAGGGTTTGGCGTCCCCTCCCTATCTAGTTTCTTTCTGTTCTTTTATATTCCAAAGACAGACATGTACTTTCTTGTTCAGACTTTATTTGTAGTTTTCTAAGATAGTCCGTGAGATTATGACACCAGTTCTGGGTGGTTTATGTTATAGACTCGTATTGGTTTTGGCTTAATTGTTGAATTTCATTCTTCCGCTTATTTAATTTTCGCTGTTATAAGATGTTAATTTACAACTGTTAAAGTATTTAAAACGAAAAGGGTTAAACAATTGGAATAATCGGCTTGCCTAACTTTCACTAGTAGGCGCCATCACGACTTTCGAGGGTGAAAAATTCGGGTCGTGACAGGTACTCAAACCTCCCCCCCCCCGGATATTTTCCTTTGTGGAGACACCCCACACTTAGTTCTAACCATCTGGCTTGTTGTTGCATCCTTCCAATAGAGTTGCTTTCCATTCTCCTATAAAATTAAAAAAACGACAATACAAAAATAATACAAATTAAAAAATAACTAAAAAAAAACAGTAAAGTTGGGTTGCCTCCCAACAAGCGCCTGATTTAACATCACGGCTTGACGTGAATCACTTTCTGCCTCCATTTCGAACTGTAGATTATGACTGTATATTCTTTGTGCTTTGGTGCCTACATTGTTAAACAGTTCTTTGGGACATTCAGGGGGTAAACTGAAACTGGTCTAGTTTAATTGACCTTAAAGTACTATTCATGGAAGTAATATATATATATATATATATATACTCCATGCGAGATTTAGGGTTCATGACTAAAAATGGAGAAACTCCTAATAAAAAGGAGCACTTTTTCTTTAATGAGTTTTATACCACACGAATCCAAATTAACTGATATCCAGTGCAAATACATCGAGCGGCCAAAAAAAATTTATGTGTATGTATAATCGACCCATCACAAGGTCAAGGTTTTAAGGACTGGTCTTAAAGCTCAAATTATTAAGTACTAAAAGTATAGCATTTCCACCAAACATCAATGTTCAGGCGTTAATATTGAGAATTCGAGATTGATAACCATGTAAATTTTGATTGAATAAAGTAATTAGGAGCAAGAGTTGAGTTGCTTATAAATGGGGGAAGTTATTTTTCTCCCTTTTGGTGCAAAATATTATTCATGGAAAATTCTTTTAACTATTCAAAGTAACAAAGATTGGCAAACGACTTCATCAACAAAATTACTTTTGAGGAAATGATACTCGCCTTTTCACTTTACCTTTGATGTAAGTTCTGAAACGTGCATTTCCAAACAACTTTCTTCACGTGTAAAGTTAAATCCTTAAAAATGAGACCCCCGGGCCAACTTGGCAACGTTTGAAAGTTGAATTAAGGAATTTTTTTATTCATATCTTTATTACGAAAAATATTTATATATTAGTATTTACCCGACCTAAACATATTTTAGTTATAAAATATATACAATCCACCTTAAAAGGCTCTCAATCCATTATTTGTGTCTTAAATCAAGGGATTTAGTTATACCTTTTTTTTCTCTCCTTTCTCTCCCCTGTTCTCTCCAAATTCTCTCTTTCTCCCCATATCTCGAGTAAATAGAGTGCTTTGAATAGTAACAAATTTCCCAATTAAATCTGCTAGTTAGTCGTGAAACCCCGTTCTTCTCACTTTTAATAACTGTAAAACATTACCTTCAGCATCCTAAATTCCTTATATTGTTATTATTTTTACTTTTTAAATTAGAACATCAGCTAGATGGCCTAATTGTCAATGTCCACAAGAACTTACGAGGTAATATTGCTGCCTCAAATTTTCAGTCCGCAAATTGTGCATTTCACTGCTCAGAAATAGATATACAAAATGAGTCAACAGTAAAGTGTTGGACTAATAAGATCATTTATAAGCAGAATTATAACTCTTTAAACTTAAAATCTAGAGCATAATGTAAAATTCAAATTTGAAAAGACAAGTAACTGAAACAGAAGTCCTCATATAACAAGTCCCTCCTTGCATTGGCAAGTCACGACTCACATGCACATCATTTTGACCACTTAAATATAATTTTTATATAAATTTTATATAATATGTCTTTTGTATACTTTGTATCTGATTTATACACAATAAAAATAAATTTCATACAACTAATTATATATTATACAACTTATCTACAATTTTCTTATATTATTACTACTTAGTTATATACAACTACAATATCATACAACTTAAATATAATTTTTATACAATATTGTTCAACTTTCATACAATAATTAATATATATATATATAAACAGAATACAATTTTTCTATAATTTAACTACAATTTCGTAAATATAATGTATATCATATCATATCTTCTTCTTCTTCGAGTTTCAATTTGAAATTCAGCCAAAATCAAGTCTAATCTTCACCAAAACATCCTCAAAATTGAGATATAAACTCTAAATTCCCAATTGTTTGCAACACCATCTAATCCAAACGAATAATGATTTTTAAAAATCCAAATTCGAATTCAAAGCTTCAAAACTTTTTAATGGCTGTCAATGGTGGAATTGCTGTTCACTTTTCCTTTGCTTTACATTACTGAAATTAGGGATTGAGAGATAGAGAAAGACGTAGAGAGAATCCCAATTCTTTGCAGCAACACTCAATTCAAACAAATAATATTTTTTGAAAATCCAAATACGAATTCAAAGCTTCAAAGTTTTTTATTGGTTATCAATGGTGGAATTGCTTCTCTCTTGTGCAAGATACGTGAGGGAGGAGGGGGTGGGATGTGGAGAAAGAAACGTGGGGGAGTGAGATACGGAGAGAGAAATGTGGGGTGGGGGAGTAGGATTTGTACGTTACAGTAATTGTAAGAATTGATTAATTATCTTTAAATCCTAAAAATATACATAATTGGTAATTTTGTATATAGAAGATAATTAAAGTGAAACTTGAGTAGGGAGGGTAATAAAATTTTCAATACTATATAGGTATGTAAAAATCCCTTGAAATAATAAGTAATGGGCATTGCTTGCGCATTTGGGCCAGCCCATTTTAAAGACTACCACAATATTTGGGCAGTAAGTGAATGGAAATTTTACCTCATATAGCAAAGTTTTACACTCTATTTATTACAAATAATTTTTTTAAATATTTTTTTTTCTATAGCTACCTTTTAATTTTTATAACAAAATATGTATTTATGGTCACTTCCTACCGTTAAGACATTAAATACGCTATCTAATATTTCTCTCTCTCATTCTTTCAGTTTATTTTCTCCCAAAATCACGCATAGGATCTCTCTCTCATTCTTTCCTATATGAACCAAAAAACTGGTTTTCTCCGACAGACGGTGAGCTTTTCCATGATTTTTATGGTTATCACTACTCTTCAGCCATGAAAACAGTGAACTTCTCCATGATTACCGCAAGTTTTCTTAACATTCTTTTCAAAATTGTTCTTTCCCAATTCCACTGGATGTGGAGGTGTGACACCAAAAATTTTCCCTTCTGATTCATGATTTCTTGCTTCTGTCAAGAACTATGAAATTGTGCAAGTCGTAAATTATCAACACAGATTTTCACCACTCACCACTAAAGTTTTTGGGTTTTTGGCCGGTTAAAGATTCTTCTTTTTCTCTTCAACAGTTTTTTTTAAAGAAAATATCCACCATTATTAGGTTTTCTGCAGAATACCCGCTAAATCACTCAATTTTGAAGGGTCATCTTTAGATTTGTAAATCACTCAAGAGGAACCTATATTTGCAGGTTCATCAGCAACCATTGAAGCCGAAAGGATAACAAAATACGCAATGACCCTAATTGTAGATGTATTTATATGTATTCGAGTCCGGATACATTGATTTTTAGTTTTTACAGTGGTTTTCTCTTCTTGTAGTTAGATGTATTTATATGTATTCGATAAGGCATACACTGATTTTTATTTTGTACAGTAATTTTTGACTGTTGTATTTAGATGTATTTGAGTTCTTATAACAAGATTTTAAAATACATTGTTAGTTCTATCATTTTAATCTTATTCATCAATTAGTTATTCATTCAATCTAACTATATTCATCTATATTTTGAGCCTACTTGTATCCATCTGTATTTAAAATAATAATACAGTGAAATATTCTCAATACAAATAGAAAATTAATGAATTCAACCAACAAAATATACTCAATAAAGCAGTAATACCATGTATTAGGAATAAATAAAATATTTTGTATACAAAAATAAACTTGAATACATTGAACACAACTGTTAGATACAACAGAATACAAGCACTAGGTTTATTATGAAATATGCAGGCAGTAGGTTACTATTATAGGTTGTATCCGGCATAAATACATGATGTATTCATATACAAAAAGTCAAATTTCAAAATATTTCTATAGATACATGTATCAATTATGGGTAGAACCTCGAACAATGTAAGAAAAAGGAAAAAAACCTCGAACTGTATCAGAAAAAAGAGGGACTGAAACTCTAAAGAATTTTCTATTTTTTGGTGTTTATCGTCTGATAAATCTTCTCATTAATGGGATTGATAATGTTGTGTGTTATAATTGATTTATGTGAGTTATATTAGGAGTGTATCACGTTAAATTAGCAGTTTTCCGTTGTTAAACAACTTGAGAGACCTATTATTATGTTGTATTCATGAATACATGGTATGGATACATGTGAATACAACGGCTGACAGCTGAATTGCCCTATTTTTTAGTCGATTTTTGCTACTATATTCATGAATACAGTAGCCCGAATACATCGAATACATTACTATAATAACTGAAAGGTAGTTACGTAAAATAAGTATATATATAATATCTATAAAAAAAATTAATAGTCACTGAACAATAGTCATTTCTGAAAATTCCTCTTTAAAGTTTGCAGGTAGAACAAGAGTTAAAAGTTATCTTTCTTCGGCAAATACTGTGAAAATAGTTTAAGTCTTATACTTGTAAAGAATTTATACACGAGGTCATTTAAATAATAATTATAGGTGACTTCTATCATAAATAGAATTATTAACTTTTAACGTAAGCCAAGTAACATATGACATAAAAATTAAAGTGCATTGCCTCATATAGTCTGTATCTTTTGCTTTGTATTCATTAAGAAAAAATGGGGGAAAAAAGAAAAGAAAAAGATACGTATTATTATAAAATAAAGACTATGAAGTAAAGACAAGTATAGAGAGAAACTGATATATTATTCAACTTCAAACTGATGTACATAATGAACTAAAATCTCTTCTATTTATAGAAGAAAGGAAGCTCTTGTGTAAGTTGCTACTGCAAGTTGCTGTGTAAGCTGCTACTATACCAGATATGGATAATCTTTTACTGAGAGTAATGTTTATCCATAATGGAGTACTGAAAGGATAAGCTCATTGTACCAGTTATAGATAATCTTCTACAAGGGGTAATGTTTATCCATAATGGAGTACTGAAAGTAAGCTCATTATACCCGGTATGGATAATCTTCTATCGGGGCTAATGTTTATCCATAACGGAGTATCGAAAGGATAAGCTTATTACATCCGGTATGGATAATCTTCTACCGGAAGTAATGTTTATCCATAACGGAGTATCGAAAGGATAAGTTTATTATACCCGATATGGATAATCTTCTATCTAGGATAATGTTTATCCATAATCGGGTATCGAAGTGATAAGATTCTTTAGGAGGCTTATTTCCAATAGAGTACTAAATAGATAAATATATTTACGGCGGAGTCCCATATGGATAAGCTTCTTCAGGAAGCTTATTTACAACGGAGTAATAAATGAACATCTCTCGGTACCCTCAATATATGTGCGGGGGATCTCCCGGGAATCTAACCCGTAGTCCCAAAGTGAATGTGCTGGGGGAATCTCCCGGGAATTTAACCCGTAGTCCCAAAGTAAATGTGCAGGGGGAATCTCTCGGGAATCTAACCCATAGTCCCAATTTAAAACACAGAGCATCAACACAAGAATATTAAATTAAACGCTAATTTCGTACCAAGTAAACATTTATTTCTAGCCTAACATGCTTCACGTAATGCAATTCAGGCAATTTAAGCAAATAGGCAATTAAGTCAACTAAACATGTCTTTCTAGACTAGCAACATGCTAAATTCACAAGTAGAATAAAACAAGAAAAGAACTTAATTGAAATACTTAAGGAAAAAAAATAGATTTTGAACAATTAGCTCAAGTACGCGCTCGTCACCTCACGTACAGGGCATTTCAATTATCAAATATAGCACATCCTAAGGGGAAAGGTCCCTCACACAAGGTTAGACAAGCCACTTACCTCGAACCGGGTCAAAATCAACTAGAACCACGCTTTTGCCACGAGTATCCGACTTGAAATGGCCAAAATCTAATCAATTCAATTGCATATCATAAATATCATCTCAAACAAATGATCCTATGCTTTAATTCAAAGCTAATACGCGAAATTATGAAAAATGACCAAAACACCCCTCAGGACCACGTCTCGGAATCGGTAAAAATTTATATTCCCAGAAACCTCGCACTCTCACGAGTCTAACCATATGAAAATTATAAAATTCCGACACTATTTGGTCCTTTAAATCATCATTTTACATTTTTGAAAGATTTCACAATTTTCTTCCCAAATTCTCTCTCAAATCACAAATTAAATGATGAATTCAGTGTTAGATTCATGTATTCTAGCCAAATATGAGTTAAAATCACTTACCCCGATGAATTTCTTGAAAAACCTTCGAAAAATCGCCAAAATCCGAGCTCTCTAGGTCAAAATATTAAATAAAACCCAAAACCTCGTATTTATAAGTACCCCTCAGGTTTCCAACTACTGCGGGCCGCACCAAAACTCACGCGGTCCACGCAAGCCAATGCGGTCCGCGCAAAGGCAATGTGCGGCCGCACAGGCCTTCCTCTACAGTGATAGGCTTTAGTATTTTTGCCATAACCTTTGCTACAGATGTCCAAATTGCGATATCTTTAACTTTCTGGAAACTAGACACAAACGGCTACAACTTTTGTTTTTGAATCACCTCAAAATTCTTTGTAGATCAAAAGATATGAGTTTCCGAAGTAGGACTAGTGGGAGGGCCCTTCACCGCGGCCGCGCCCCACTTTATGCGGTCCGTGCGACACCTACCGCCCCCGCGCCCGCTTTTATGCGGTCCGCACAGCACTCAATGCGGGCGCACTAATTTTTGTGCGGACCGCGTGAGTGAGTTCTGGGGCCTGCAACCCCTGTAGACCTGCTACAGCTATGATTTTTGCACTAAAACATCCTGGAACCTACCCGGAACTCCCGGAACTTCAAACCAATTATACCAACACATTCCATGACATCGTTCAAACTTGATCAACACTTCAGAACGCTTATAACAACATTAAATCACCAATTTCACATAGGATTCAAGCCTAAGAACTCCAAGAACTCTTAAATTATGTTTTTGATCAAAAACTGTATCAAATATCGTCTGAATGACCTGAAATTTTGCACACACATCCCAAATGACATGACGGAGCTACTGAAACTTCTAGAATTCCATTCTGTCCCTCGGATCAAAATCTCACTATCGGACCGGAAACTTCAAAAATTCAAACTTCGGCATTTCAAGCCTAAATTAGCTACGGACCTCCAAAACACATTCCGAACACGCTCCCAGCCCCAAATTCACCTAACAGAGCTAACGGAACCGTTGGATTTCCATTCCGAGGCTGTCTCCCCACTGTTCCGACTTCGGTAAACTTTCTAACACCTAAGCTTTAATTTAGGGACTAAGTGTTCCAAAACTCCTCAAAACTCAAAACCGAGCATCCCAGCAAATCACATTAGCAGAAATAAACTTGGGGAAAGCAGTTAATAGGGGATCGGCCATTAATTCTTAAGACGACCGGCCGGGTCGTCACATCCTCCTACACTTAAACATTCGTTCATCCTCGAATGAGTATAGATACATACCTGAAGTAGTGAAAAGATGAGGGTAATGACTGCGCATATCCTACTCGGTCTCCTAGGTCGCCTCCTCGACCGGCTGGCCCCGCCACTGAACCTTTACTGAAGAAATGTTCTTTGACCTTAACTTTCTAACTTGCCTGTCCAATATTGCCACTAGCTCCTCAACATAGGATAGATCCTTGTCCAGTCGGACTGAACTGAAATCCAGCACGTGCGACGGGTCACCTTGATACCTCCGGAGCATCGAAACATGAAATACTGGATGCACTCCTGCCAAGCTGGGAGGTAAGGCAAGCTCATAAGCAACCTCCCCAACTCGCCTCAATATCTCAAAAGGGCCAATAAACCTTGGACTCAACTTCCCTTTCTTCCCAAATCTCATGACGCCCTTCATAGGCAAAACTCGAAGCAGAACCCGCTCACCAACCATATAGGAAACATCACGAACTTTCCGGTTCGTGTAACTCTTCTGTCTGGACTGGGCTGTACGAAGTCTGTCTTGAATCACCTTAACCTTTTCCAAGGCACCCTGAACTAAGTCCGTGCCCAATAATCTAGCCTCGCCCAGCTCAAACCAACCCACCGGAGATCTACACCGTCTCCCATATAAAGCCTCATACGGTACCATCTGAATACTAGACTGATAGCTGTTATTGTAAGCAAATTCCGCCAATGGCAAGAACTGACCCCAAGACCCTCCAAACTCAATCACACACGCGCGGAGCATATCCTCAAGAATCTGAATAGTGCGCTCGGATTGTCCGTCCGTCTGAGGGTGAAATGTTGTACTCAACTCTACCCGAGTACCTAACTTATGCTGAACGGCCCTCCAGAACGTGATGTGAACTGAGTACCTCTATCTGAAATGATGGAAACCGGGATACCGTGCAAACGAACAATCTCCCAGATATAGATCTCCGCCAACCGCTCTGAGGAATAAGTAGTACACACAGGAATAAAGTGAGCGGACTTGGTCAGCCGATCCACAATCACCCAAATAATATCAAACTTTCTCAAAGTCCGTGGGAGCCCAACTACAAAGTCCATGGTGATCCGCTCCCACTTCCACTCCGGAATCTCTATCTGTTGAAGTAACCCACCTGGTCTCTGGTCACTTCACCTGCTGATAATTGAGGCACCGAGCTACTAAGCCAACTATATCCTTCTTCATCCGCCTCCATCAATAGTGCTGCCTCAAATCCTGATACATCTTTGCGGCACCTGGATGAATAGAATACCGCGAACTATGAGCCTCCTCCAATATCAACTCCCGAATACCATCAACATTGGGTACACAGACCCGACCCTGCATCCTCAATACCCCATCATCACCAATAGTCACATCTCTGGCATCAGCGTGCTGAACCTTGTCCTTAAGGACAAGCAAATGAAGGTCATCATACTGTCGCTCCCTGATACGGTCAAACAAGGAAGACCGAGAAACCACACAAGCTAGGACTCGACTGGGCTTCGAAAGTTCCAATCTCACAAACTGGCTGGCTAAGGCCTGAACATCCATTGCCATAAGCCTCTCTGATGCTGGTAGATATACCAAACTCCCCAAGCTCTCCGCTCGGCGACTCAAAGCATCGGTCACCACATGGGCCTTGCCCGGGTGATACAAAATAGTGATGTCATAGTCCTTCAGCAACTCTAACCACCTCCTCTGGCGCAAATTTAGATCTTTTTGCTTGAACAAGTGCTGCAAGCTCCGATGGTCAGTATAAATCTCACAAGGCACACCATATACGTAATGGCGCCAAATCTTCAGGGCGTGAACAATGGCAGCTAACTCAAGGTCGTGAACAGTGTAGTTCTTCTCATGTATCTTCAACTGTTTGGACGTGTAGGCAATCACCCTACTATCTTGCATCAACACTGCTCCGAGGCATCACAATAGACTATATAAGACCTCGAACTTGTAAGCAGTATCAAAATTGGGGTTGCGGTCAAGGCTGTCTTGAGCTTCTGAAAGCTCGCCTCACACTCATCCGTCCACTGAAATGGAGCACCCTTCTGGGTCAACCTGGTCATAGGGGCTGCAATCGATGAAAACCCCTCCACAAAACGATGGTAGTAGCCAGCCAAACCAAGGAAACTGCGGATCTCGGTAGATGAGGATGGTCTGGGCCAACTCTGCACGGCCTCTGTCTTCTTCGGATCCACTTGAATACCTTTACTCGATATCACGTGGCCTAAGAATGCCACTGAATCCAAACAAAACTCACATTTCGAGAACTTAGCATATAACTTCTTTTCTTTCAGAGTCTGAAGCACAGTTCCCAGGTGCTGTTCATGATCTTCCCGACTCCGGGAATACACCAAAATATCATCAATTAAGACAATGATGAACGAGTCAAGATATGGCCGGAACACACTGTGCATCAAATGCATAAAGGCTGTTGGGGTGTTGGTCAGCCCAAATGACATAACAAGGAACTCGTAATGGCCATACCGAGTCCTGAAAGCAGTCTTCGGGATATCTGGTTCCCGAATCTTCAATTGATGGTAACCTGAGTGCAAATTAATCTTAGAAAACACCCATGCGCCCTGAAGCTGATCAAACAGATCATCAATACGAGGCAAAGGATAACGGTTCTTAACTGTAACTTTGTTCAATTGGTGATAATCAATACACATACGCATAGAACCATCCTTTTTCTTCACAAACAAGACAGGAGCACCCCAATGCGATACACTGGGCCGAATAAAACCCTTATCAAGCAATTCTTGTAACTGATCCTTCAACTCCTTCAACTCAGGAGGAGCCATACGATATGGGGGAATAGAAATGGGCTGAGTGCCTGGCAACAGATCAATACCAAAATCAATATCTCTATCAGGCGGCATGCCTGGAAGATCAGCTGGAAACACATCGGGAAAATCCCGTACTACTGGAACTGAATCAACTGAAGGAGTATCAATAATAACGTCTCTCACATAAGCTAAATACGCGGCACACCCCTTTCCAACCATACGCTGAGCTTTAAGAAAAGAGATAACTCTACTGGGAGTGTGATCTAAAGTATCACTCCACTCAACACGCAGAATACCTAGCATATCCAGTGTCACGATCTTGGTGTGACAATCAAGAATAGCATAATGGGGCGACAACCAGTCCATGCCCAAAATAATATCAAAATCAACCATGTTGAGTAACAATAGATCTGCTCTGGTCTCAAAACCACAAATAGTAACCAAACACGACCGATAAACGCGGTCCACAACAAGAGAATCTCCCACAGGAGTAGAAACATAAACAGGAGAACTCAACAAATCTCGGGCTACACCCAAATATGGAGCAAAATAAGAAGACACATAAGAATAAGTGGAGCCTGGATCGAATAAAACCGATGCATCTCTGTGATAAACCAGTATAATACCTGTGATGACGGAATCAGAGGCAACAACCTCGGTATGAGTAGGAATGGCATAATATCTGGCCTGGCCTGCCCCTCTAGGGCGACCTCTACCTCCCCGACCTCCATCTCTAGCTGGCTGAGTAGGTGGGGTAGCAACTGGAGCTGTAACCATAGCCTGAGAACTCTGTGGGGCACGCTATGGCTGAGAAGTCTGTGGAGGTGCACCCCTCCCAAGTCTAGGGCACTCCCTCACCAAGTGGCATGTGTCACCACACTCGAAACAAGCTCTAGGAGGACGTGGTGGCTGTGACTAGCTAGGGCCAGGTCTACTAGACTGACCTCTGAAAGCACCCCGCGCAGGAGGCGCGCTAGAAACTGGAGGTGCATAATATGGCTCCTGAGATCTGGAAGGAGTTGGAGCATTGCTGGCTGCTGGAAGAGCTGAATGAATAGGGCGACTCATATAGCCCCTACCATGACGACCTGCAGCTGGGGTACGGACACCAGAATAATGGCCCGACTCACGAGACCTCTTGGCCTCCTTCTCCTCTCTCTCCCTAGCATGCATACCCTCAATCCTCCTAGCAATGCTCACCACCTGGTGATAAGAAATGTCCATCTCCAACTCACGAGCCATGCTAGATCTGATGGGAGGAATAAGCCCCTCAATAAACCGGCGAACCCTCTCACGGACAGTAGCAACCAAGGCTGGTGCATGCCTAGCCAATATGTTGTAACATATAGCATACTCTAAAACAGTCATAGCTCCCGGGCGCAAATTCTCAAACTCTGCGCGCCATGCATCCCTGAGGCTCTGTGGAACGAACTCTCTCAACAACATATCTGAGAACTGGGTCCAAGTCAGTGAAGCAGCCTCGTCTGGACTGTCTATCTCATAGGTGCGCCACCACTCATAGGCGACTACCCGAAGTTGAAAAGCAGTGAAGGAAACCTCGCTCGATCCGGTAATACCCATAGTGCGAAGAATACGGTGGCAATCCTCCAGAAATCCCAAGGCATCATCTGTCGCTAGTCCACTGAAAATCGGAGGATCATTCTTCTTGAACCTCTCGAGTCTCCGCTGCTCATCCTCAGAAGCAGTTGCCCCATCCTCGGGCTGAACTGGTACTGTAGTCTGTACAGGAATGATCTCTGGGACCTGCTCAACCTGTAATCGCTGCTCAAAAGTGCGGGAAGCGGGAGTCTGTGCCCCTCCCCCGACCTGGGATGTGGCTACAGCAAGGGAAAGCAACCCTGCCTGAGCCAGCGTGATGTACATACTTATAAACTGTGCCAATGTCTCCTGAAGGGCTGGAGTAGTAGTGGTTGTAGGCGTGTCAGGTGCCTGAACTCTGGCTGGATCTGCTGGCAGTACCTCATCGGCAGCTCGCGCAGGTGCTTTGGCTGCACCCCGTGCGCATCCACGACCTCTGCCCCGACCCTTGCCTCTGACGGCTGCAGGAGGGGATGCGGGTGCCTGATCATCCCGAGTAGCACGTGTCCTCACCATCTGTGAGAGAATAGAAGACAAAAGTTTAGAATTAATGTCAAAAATATCGCACGACAAGGAGATCAATGAAGTGAAGAATTTTCCTAAACAGTTACATAGCCTCTCGTAGATAAGTACAGACGTCTCTGTACCGATCAACGAGACTCTAATAAACTGGCATGTGTTCCGTGACTCCTATGAACCTAGAGCTCTGATACCAACTTGTCATGACCCTAGTTCACCAACCGTGAACATGTCATGACGACACCTAGTCTCCGCGACCAGGTAAGCCTAACACTTGCGGAAATATAATAATTGCGGAAAAATAGAATACCATATTTAATTATCTAAAAAGGAAATTGTACTGAATGTTGCTCGGCATATACAACTCAATATCTCAAGACTAAAACAATCCCAAAACCAGGAAACTCACGGGAAAACACAGGCTACAGAAATGTATAGTGAGGCTCCAAACTCCAGAATATCTAACAAACGGAAGGAAAGAGAACTAAGTACTAAAGATAGAATAAAGAGGGAGACTCGTTGGTCTACGGACGTAGTAGATCTACCTCGAAGTCTCCGTAGTCCTCCTACCTCACTAATAGTGCGCCTGAGTAGAGGTACCTGGATTTGCACATGAAAAACATGCGCAGAAGAGGCGTGAGTAAACCACGGCGGTGCTCAGTAAGTGCCAAGACTAACCTCGGTTGGGTAGTGACGAGGAAGGTCAGGGCCCTACTGAGGTTATATAAAATATAAAGATGGCAGGATAAGATAAGCAATGCAATTAAGAACCTACAGTAAGAATCTATGCAGGATAATAAGAGTGAAATAACAGAAACAACGATGAAAGCAAACCATAAGGAAAGTAACCGGGGATCTCTAAGTATCCCGAGGATCCCTTAGTATCCTCGACATGTACTAGGGATCTCTTGGTATCTCGAGGATCTCTCGGTATCCTCAATATAAGCCAGGGATCTCTTGGTATCCTCAATATGTACTAGAGATCTCTTGGTATCCCGAGGATCTCTCGGTACCCTCAATATATGTGCGGGGGATCTCCCAGGAATCTAACCCGTAGTCCCAAAGTGAATGTGCAGGGAGAATCTCCTGGGAATCTAACCCGTAGTCCCAAAGTAAATGTGCAGGGGGAATCTCCCGAGAATCTAACCCGTAGTCCCTAATTTAAAACACAGAGCATCAACACAAGAATATTAAATTAAACGCTAATTTCGTACCAAGTAAACATTTATTTCTAGCCTAACATGCTTCACGTAATGTAATTCAGGTAATTTAAGCAAATCTGCAATTAAGTCAACTAAACATGCCTTTCTAGACTAGCAACATGCTAAATTCACAAGTAGAATAAAACAAAAAAGAACTCAATTGAAATACTTAAGGAAAAAAACCGGATTTTGAACAATTAGCTCAAGTACGCGCTCGTCACCTCACGTACAGGGCATTTCAATTATCAAATATAACACATCCTAAGGGGAAAGGTCCCCCACATAAGGTTAGACAAGCCAGTTACCTCGAACCGGCTCAAAATCAACTAGAAACCACGCTTTTGCCACGAGTATCCAACTCCAAATGGCCAAAATCTAATCAATTCAATTGCATATCATAAATATCATCTCAAACAAATGATCCTATGTTTTAGTTCAAAGCTAATAAGCGAAATTATGGAAAATGACCAAAACGCCCCTCGGGCCCACATCTCGAAATCGGTAAAAATTTATATTCCCAGAAACCTCGAACTCTCACGAGTCTAACCATACGAAAACTATAAAATTCCGACATTATTTGGTCCTTTAAATCATGATTTTACATTTTTGAAAGGTTTCACAATTTTCTTCCTAAATTCCCTCTCAAATCACGAATTAAATGATAAATTCAGTGTTAGATTCATGTATTCTAGCCAAATCTGAGTTAAAATCACTTACCCCGATGAATTTCTTGAAAAACCTTCGAAAAATCGCCAAAATCCGAGCTCTCTAGGTCAAAAATATTAAATAAAACCCAAAACCTCGTATTTATAAGTACCTCTCAGGTTTCCAGCTTCTGCGGGCCGCACCAAAACTCACGCGATCCGCGCAAACCAGTGTGGTCCGCACAAAGGCAACGTGCGACCGCACAGGCCTTCCTCTGCAGTGATAGGCTTTAGTATTTTGGCCATAACCTTTGCTATAGATGTCCAAATTGCAATATCTTTAACTTTCTGGAAACTAAACACGAAGGGCTACAACTTTCGTTTTTGAATCACCTCAAAATTCCTTGTAGATCAAAAGAAATGAGCTTCCGAAGTAGGACCAGCGGGAGGGCCCTTCACCGCGGCCGCGCCCCACTTTGTGTTGTTCGCGCGATACCTACCGCGCCCACTCCTGCTTTTGTGTGTTCCGCACAGCACTCAACGTGAGCGCACTAATTTTTTTGCGGACCGTGTGAGTGAGTTTCGGGGCCTGCAACCCCTGTAGACCTGCTACAGCTATGATTTTTGCACTAAAACATCCCAGAACCTACTCGGAACTCCCGAAACTTCAAACCAATTATACCAACACATCCCATGATATCGTTCAAACTTGATCAACACTTCGGAATGCTTATAACAACATTAAATCACCAATTTCACAAGCATTCAAGCCTAAGAACTCCAAGAACTCCTAAATTATGTTTTCGATCAAAAACTGTATCAAATCTCGTCCGAATGACCTAAAATTTTGTTCACACATCCCAAATGACATGACGGAGCTACTGAAACTTTCGGAATTTCATTCCGACCCTCGGATCAAAATCTCACTATCCAAACTTCTGCATTTCAAGCCTAAATTAGCTACGGACCTCCAAAACATATTTCGAACACGCTCCCAGCCCCAAATTCACCTAACTGAGCTAACGGAACCGTCGGATTTCCATTCCGAGGCTGTCTCCTCACTGTTCTGACTTCGGTCAACTTTCTAACACCTAAGCTCTCATTTAGGAACTAAGTGTCCCAAAACTCCTCAAAACTCAAAACCGAGCATCCCGGCAAATCACATTAGCAGAAATAAACTTGGGGAAAGCAGTTAATAGGGGATCGGCCATTAATTCTTAAGACGACCGGCCGGGTCGTCACAGCAAATTGATGAATAAAGATCTCGTCTGCTAAATATTTAATTTACAGACCAAAGACAAATTTTTATTTTTCCAAGATCTTTCATCTCAAATTCTTTCTTAAGATATTCAATTGCCTTTTGGAGCTCTTCTGGAGTTCCAACAAATTTTATGTCATCAACATAAACAGCAAGTATAACAAATTCTGATGACATTTTCTTTATAAAAATACATGGACAAATAACATTATTTATGTAATCTTCTTTTAGCAAATATTTACTGAGGCAATTATACCACACACGCACTGATTGCTTTAAACCGTACAAAAATCTTTATAATTTGATCGAGTACATTTCTCAAGACTTTGAATTATATGCTTTAGATATTTTTAGTCATTCAAGGATCTTCATATAGATTTAATCAAATAAGTCATATAGGTTAAGATTTGTATCTAAATGGTATGACATCTTCAAGTATCTGGACTGCTGGTCCGATCCTCACAATTTTTTACAATATTGTGCACTATATTATATCAAATATATCGTCGATGATGATTTTGTGTCAGTTCCTAAGCGACATAACTTGTTGAGATCTCATCACTTTCTTTATTTTCAGGTACCTGAACTTCTTCGGGAGTTTTATGAAATGTTATGTCATGGGCTCTTCTAGAGCTTATTTCCTCCTCGTTATGATCATTTTGATCATTAGGTCCTACAATTTTTCAAGGATTTTTACCTTTGGAACTGATTGGTCTACCACGCTTCATGCATACAGTGAACTCTATCCTTCAGGGACTTTAATTTTAATAGGAGCATTTGTAGCTGAAATATGATATTAAATTTTGGATTAGCAAATGCTTTTAGCATTTGACTTGAATTATCTTCTAAGTGAGGATCATATTAATGATAATTCGATTCATATAGCATGTTTTTCAGCTGTTTATTCCATCCCCCAAATGTTAGAAAAATTAACATATATCCCCAATCTTCTTTGGGAAATATATCTTACGATAGTAAACGATAGTAAAAATATTTGATTTTTGATCCTAAACCAATTGTGAGGGGATGACTTTATCATATATTGTTGGTCGGATGCATACAAGTGCTGTTGTATGCAATTTAGAATATCTTAGACCAACACATGAAGCTTTGTTCTCATAAGTAATAATTTAGCCATTAGTAGGAGGTATTTAATGCTAAACCATCTTGGATATGAACCAGCATTATCAAGATGAACTGTCTTGATTTCATAATCTGAAAGTTATGCTCTTAATTGAGAAAAGCAATCTCAAATGCCAAACTGCAGGTTGACAATAAACATACATGTAACCATCTTATATATGTATCTATAAGTGGTTCACATGACATGTGAATAGGCCCATATTCACCTTTTATATATTTCAGAATCAGGGGTCTTAGTCCCAACTTTAGTTGGTATAATCAGTTTATTATGAGAACAAGCAACACAGGAGAATTCTTGAAGAATCTTCTAGTTCTTCAATATATGCTTATCTGAATTCTTAAATATCTCTTTCAAAAATGGCAAATGAAAACTTCAAGTTTATCATGGCATGTGCTATCTCTTAGTAAACTTCTGGTTTACTATGGCATAAACTTTTGCATTAGTAAACTTCTGGTTTACCATGACTACTTTTGCATTAGTAAACTTCTGATTTACTGTGATACATGATATAATATAAATTAAAGAATAAGGCGGGTAACTTCTCACATACATATTATTTTACCCCCTATGATTGTGGAAACATAAAGATTTTCAATCTTCCAGTCATTTGTAGTCTCAATATGATATTCATTTTTATTAGTAAACTTCAGGTTTAATATAACATATGTTTTTACCATATCATATAATATGAATGACATATTTGATCTTCGAGAGCCTTCATTTATTATCCACAATCTAATATTTATTGGACACTACTGGTGTCATGTGTCTTCTAGGCAAACAGTTAGCTCTTCAGGAGTTGTTGATACATTTTGTACTATAAAATATTGCTCATACACTTCTGGTATCATGAGTGAAAATCACAATCAAATAAACAATGTAAAATAATTGTTTAAGCACAAGAAAACACTTCTTCATAATATTTTCCTACTTCAGGAGGCAATTTCAATTGTGTTACTTCTTCAGGAGCAAATTTAAAATACGAAATATTGAGTATATATTCTCTCAATTATATTACCTCTTCTGGATATGAATTGTAATATATTCACATCAAGAGCGCGTTCATATTTACCCGACTTATTAGTATTGTCACATTCACTTCAGGGAATGGATTAATATTATCAAAAGTTCTCATCCTTCAGGAAATCGAACATAATTATCTGAATGCGCATTAATCACATCAAATTGTGATGCCTCAACTTCTTTTAAAATATTTACTACTTCAGGAGCAAATCGAGGCGTGCATTTAATATAGAGAATATTTATGTAGCTTATCTTCAATTGTAACCATAGAAAGCCTAAATTATCACTTCTGGTGATCATAGGCATATACCACTTCTGGTAGTTAACAAAATATAATTACAATGAGATATACGAAATATAACCACTTCTTGTGGTTGTATATTTCTTGCAAACTCTGCTAGAGTTTAAGTTGATCTAATAATGTTATCCATATTCTTCAAAATGACATAAACAAGATATATTATAGTAAACATCATTATCAAATCATAATTTTTCTTTATGTACAACAATTACATAACCATACTATCTATTACAAATAACAAAAATTAAAATATTTACATTTCTACAGATTCACCACCGATTACATGACTTGTTTCTCCTTCTGGGAGTGCAAAGTAATCAGCTACATCCAAATGCATGAAGTCTAAATTATCTTCAGAAATAAAATTTGCTTCAGCATTTTTCTCTGTCTTCTTTAGGGAGGCTTGATAAAGCTCAACCAGGTGCTTTGGCGTACGACAGGTACGTGACCAGTGCCCTTTTCCTCCACATCTATAGCATGCATTTTCTGCATTTGGTGCTTGCACCACTTCATGCTTTTGTTCCTTTCTTTTCCACTGCTGGTGGTGAGGAGGGTTCTTTGGTGCATTATTATTACCACGATTAAAATTTCTTCCCCGACCACGGCCATGACCACGACTGGGGCCACGACCTCTTCCACATCTAGCTTGGTGGAAGTTCGTCTCATTCACTTCAGGGAATGGACAAGAACAAATAAGACAACTTTCATGGTTTTCCATTAATAGCCTATTTTGCTCGGCTATAATAAGATATGAGATAAGTTCAGAATACTTTTTAAATCTCATCTCTCGATATTGCTGCTGCAAGAGCATATTCAGGCATGAAAAGTGGTGAAAGTTTTCTCCAACATATCATGATCAATAATATTATCACCACATAATTCCAATTGAGAAATAATTCTGAACATAACAGAATTATATTCACTTATAAATTTAAAAACTTGTAGCCTTAGATGAGTCTAATCATAACGTGTCTGTGGAAGAATGACCATCTTCAAGTGGTCATATCTATCTTTCAAATTATTCCACAGTATGATTGGATCTTTAATAGTGAGATATTCCATTTTCAGGCCCTCATCAAGGTGATGACGTAGGAATATCATTGCTTTGGCACGATATTGGTTTGATGCCTGATTTTTATCCTTGATGGTGTCTTCCAGACCCATCGTATCAAAATGAATTTCAGCATCAAGCACCCAAGACATGTAGCTTTTGCCCGATATTGTCACGACCCATATTTTCCACACTCGGGGGTCGTGATGGCGTCTACTGGTGAAAGCTAGGCAAGCCAACCATTTGAATCATTTCCTTTCTCCCATTTTAGTCCTTTTACAATTAATAACCAACAATTGATAAGTAGTGGAAATTTAATAAGCGGAAAACTGAAATGTAATAATTTAAGAAGGATGCCAATACCAATCCATACAAAAACTACCCAAGGCTGGTGTCACAATTCCACAGACTATCTAGGAATACTATAAATAAAAGTCTGAAAGATTTATTATGACACTGTCTCTAAAATATGTAAAAGAAACAGACAAAAGGGATAGGAGAAGACGCCAAGGCATGCAGACGCCTGCAGGACTACCTCAGAATCTCCGGCTGGACTGAAGGCAGCTACCCAAAACTACGGTCCGAAAGCTGCTACTCCAGGATCTGCACAAAGTGCAGAGTGTAGTATCAGCACAACCGACCTTATGTACTGGTAAGTGCCTAACCTAACTCCGGCAAAGTAGTTACGAGGCTAGGACAAGACTACCAACTAAACCTGTACAGTTAAAGCATATACATATATAGCAAGTAATGATAAAGGAATCTAGCAGTTAAAGATGGAAAGGGGACATACTGTGGGGAAATATCATTTACCAACAGTAAATCAGGAGAAAAGCAGAAAGAACAATCAAAAATTCGCAACAGAAAGAATAAGGAAAATAGTAACAAGTCAATATCCACTTTCATCCTTTATTATTGCGGCGCGCAACCCGATCCCAATCATAAAACACTGTTGCAGCGTGCAACCCGGTCCAATATAATATTATTGTGGCATGCAACCCGATCCAAATATAATATTGTTGCGACGTGCAACCCAATCAAAATATAATATTATTGCGGCATGCAACCCGATCCAAATATACAATTCAACACCAATCACAAAAGAGTCCCGACAAGGGAACAATAAGGAAACAACAATATCCCAGCAAGAGGAGCAACAGAGACGTAAATACGTCCCGGCAAGGGAATCAGCTATAACCAAACTCGTTCTAACATTTAACTTCACCAAAAGGAACCTCATCTAGCACCAATACTCAACCATAAGCAATTTCCATGAGATTAATCATAATTCTTGCCCAACACAGAGAATCAACAACTTAGGCATTTGTAGTACTTATTAAGAACACAACGACTTCAATTTAAGACTCACGGGCATGCTTGACACCAATGTATAGATACTCGTCACCATGCGTATACGTCGTACTCAACAAATAACACATAGCAAATAGGACACAACCCCTAATCCCTCAAGCTAAGGTTAGACTTAACACTTACCTCGATACCACGAAAACAATTCAAGCCTCAACTATCGCTTTACCTCTTGATCCTACCACCAATTTGCTCGTATCTAGCCACAAGTTACTTAACTATATCAATAAATGCTAAATGAATCAATTCTAGTGCATGAAAATAAGTTTTTCAATATTTTTCCCAAAAAATCAAAATCGACCCTGGGCCCACATGGCCAAAACTCGAGGTTCGAACCAAAACCCGATTACCCATTCCCCCACGAACCCAAATATATAATTTGTTTTGAAATCGGATCTCAAATCGAGGTCCAAATCCCCAAAATTTAAAAAACCTAGGTTCTACCCAAAACACCCAATTTCCCCCATGAAAACCTTTGATTTTGAGTTGAAATCATGAGAAAATATGTTAAATTTTGATAAAAACAAGTTACAAATGACTTACAATCGACTTGGAAGAGTACTTGTCTTTGAAAAATCGCCCAAGAGTGTTTTGGTTTTGAAAGGGTTTGAAAAATGGTTGAAATACGTCTAAGTTATGAATTTACAGGTTGCAGGTGACGCAATTGCGACTAGGGTTCGCAATTGTGAACCCTTAAGGAACCTGCTACCATCGCATTTGCGATCATATGTTCGCAATTGTGAACTCGCATTTGCGAAGGGGGTGTCGCATTTGCGACTACTGGCACCTACTGAAGACAATGCATTTGCAAAGTGTACCTCGCATTTGTGAGGTAATGCTGGCCCCGAGCTTTTCGCATTTGCGACATACATTTGTAAGCCAGGCTTCGCAAATGCAAAGCCTGCAGGCCTGCACATACCAGTTAAAAAAACCTGCGACATCCTAAGTTAAAATTCCACTCTGTGGCCTATTCAAAACTCACCCGAGCCCTCGGGGCTCCAAACCAAACATGCACACCAACCAAAAAATATCATACGGATTTGATCATGCAATCAAATCCTCAAAATAACATCAATAACTATGAATTTATGACCAAAACCAAAGGAAATGTCATGAACTTTCAAAGTTTCAAATTTTTCAACTACGGTTCTGAATCACGTCATTTCAAGTCCGTTTCTTACCAAATTTTACAGGTTCGACTTAAATCATATATAAGACCTGTACCGGGCTCCGGAACCAAAATACGGGCCCGATACCATCAACTTCCAAACATTTTTCAATTCCAAAAACTCATATATATTCTAGAAAATAATTTTCTTTCAAAATTCATTTCTCGGGCTTGGGACCTCGGAATTTGATTCCAGGCATACGCCCAAGTCCTATATTTTCCTATGGATCCTCCGGGACCGTCAAATCATGGGTCCAGGTCTGGATCCGTTTACCCAAAATGTTTACCGAAGTCAACTTAAATTCATTTTAAAGGTATTTTTTATCATGTTCCACAGATTTTCACATAATGGCTTTCCGGCTACGCGCTCAGACTGCGTACACAAATCGAGGTGAGACAAAAAAAAGTTTTTAAGGCCTCAGGACACAGAATTTATTTCTAGAACAAGTGATGACCTTTTGGGTCATCACATTCTCCACCTCTAAAACAATCGTTCGTCCTTGAACAGACATAAGAATGAAGTACCTGAGTCGGGGAAAAGATGGGGATAACGGCTCCGCATATTCGACTCGGACTCCCAGGTCGATGCCTCAGCAAGCTGACCTCTACACTGTGAGCACGTGATTTTTACCCTATATGAATTACTCCCACAAATTCAAAACAAAATATTTTTTTTCATCATTTGCAATTTTATGGATTTTTTTGGCATTTTCTGTTAATTGTTTGCAATTGTCTATGCATTTTTATTTAATTAATAAAAAATATAAAAATACTTGGCATTTGCATTTAGGATTTAATTTAACATTTTTGGATTAATTAGAAAATTAATTGTTTTATAAAAAAGAAGAAAGTCACAAAAAAGGTTATTTTGCACTTTTTAATTTTAATTTTGATTTTTGAATAGTTTTTCTTTAATTTGTTAGTTGTGGTAATTATTTAGGTTAATTTCGTTTTATAACTTAATTCAGAATTTTAGTTTAATTTAAAAAAAAAGAAAAAAAAGAGAAGAAAAGGAATTAAAGATAAAATAGGAGGAAATTGGAAAAGGGAAAAGAATTAGAACCATATTCTGGGCCAGTCTCACATCATTTAAGCTAGGCCCAGTCCGTTCTCCCTTTTAACCCGTTAAGCCAAGCACAACTCGTCCTAAACTCGACCCAATCTCCCCACTCAAGCCAAATGACCACGTTTAGGTTAGAACAGATCTGAGCCGTCGATGTTCCTTGATCAAACGGACCAGAACTTAGGACTCTTAGGTATATTATTGTCTGAAATTAACCCCCCCCCCCTCCAATTCCATTCCTGTCTCTCAGAGCGAAACCCTAATGAGACTTTGCCGCCCTAGAATTCCCTAATCCCCACCGGCCAGCGGCGTGACCCAATCACCCCCAAATTGCCAACATGCAATCACCACCCCTTCCTACATCCAAATCCATCAGTATCTTTCCCTAAAACCCTGCCAAGTTTACCCAGTTTCGGATCTGGAAATGAAAAATGCAACACCTAATTTCCTTTGCCTTCTCTGATTTTTGTTCAAAATCTTGACTCGTTCTAACTTAAATTTTACGTTAATATATTGTTCTCAATGAGAGCAATCGATTGACGATAGTTTTTAGTTATTACGAGAACGTCAGATTCGGACAGCCCCGCTGGATTCCAGCCATAATCCATCGGTTCGTTTCAAGGATTTCTCATTACCTTTTCTGAGTTAAATAAGGTAACATTTCACCATTGTTTCCTTCATGAATCGAGTCCATAGTTTTTAGTTTGAGTTAATTTGCTCTAGAATCATCACTGTCTCGCTTAGTTTTTATTTACTTCTTTTGTTAATTCCGCTTAA
Organism: Nicotiana sylvestris; assembly: GCF_000393655.2. NCBI lineage: Eukaryota > Viridiplantae > Streptophyta > Magnoliopsida > Solanales > Solanaceae > Nicotiana > Nicotiana sylvestris. The sequence goes on from NC_091065.1 coordinate 54,187,900, forward strand.
TTTCTTGTCCTTGTTAGTCGATAAGTCAGTAATCTTAATTAGTTCACTCAGGCTTAAACTTTCAACATTATATGATTTTTTTTTTCTTTCTTGGGTTGTATGGTTTTTGTGGGTTACTTGTTTGGATAGTAGAAGCCATATCTATTTGGGCCTAAGACTTGTCCATTGGCCCAAGTTTTGGAATTGTGGGAAGGTCAATACAGGGGTATCAAGGGGTGTTTTGGTTATTTGAGGATTGGGAATATTTTCTGTTATGGGAGAAGCTTCTAGAGGATAAGGGCAGGTTCACATGTGAAGAGATAAGAGAGAGTTTAGATATTTTTAAGGGGTAAAAGGGTAAAATAGCTAAGAAAAACCAGGGGTAAAAAGGGAAAACGAAAAAGAGAAAGGCCTGGCAATGTTGCCCTAAAGTTGGCCTATATAAAGACCTTTTGATCATTCTAGGGGGGGGAGAATTTCAAAAAAAAAATATAAAAAAACGGCTGTAGTTTACTGTTTTATTGATTTCTCCTTCTTAGATTTTAAAATTTTCAACCTGCTGAAGCAATCTTTGGTTCATTTGAGTATTTGAGGTGGATTGAATTTGGTTTTAATTTGGGTGTGAAGTTTGATAATCAAGTAATGTTTTACTGGTTTCTGGGTTAACTTCAATATTGGGTCGTGTGAATCTGAGGCTAATTTTCTGCTACTGCTGTTGCTGAGCTTACTGACTCTCACTTCTTCGTTGTTTTTTCTCTCTTCCCAGGTATATTTCACTTGATGTGTAACTTGAAGTATGAGTTGAGAATGAGA